>NC_056630.2:58193765-58368765 GCF_002870075.4 Lactuca sativa
GCTGGGCCAGGCCGGTAGGAGAGTCCTCAGCACGACCAACAAGGGAGCGTCAGGCAAGACTGGCAAGGGAAAGCCAGGCAGGGCTGGCAAGAGCGCGCCAGGCCAGTGACGACGCACAGTTTTTATGACTAAGTCCAGTCTAATGTCATTGGTCATGTACTAATAACATCAGACTGGGGGGACTTGATGACACATGGTTTATATATGACTAAGTCCAGTCCGATGTCATTGGCCGTATACCAATAACAACGGACTGGGGGGACTTGATGATATATGGTCCACTAGCATGACCTAGACTACTCTATAGCGCTAGCCTGGCCTGGCAAGGGTGTTGAACCTTGAAGGGTTGGGCATAGCATCCTACAATCTATGTGTTTGAACCAACTGATCAGGGCGATATTTTGGTGGTTCTTGTTGGAGAATCGCCGCCTGGAGGCAAGATCAGCTAGATCGTTTGGGAGTCAGATCTCGGTGACTGATTGAAGAACGTGGTCCTTGTTGAAGATGGTCCAAAGGTCACGGCGATGACAGAGCAGTGTTCTATAGTCTATTTTTTTTGTAGGTTTGGTTGTTTTCGTTGTACTTCGTTGGTTAAGGATGACAGGCTATAGCCTGCTTTCAACTCCCGATGGTTGGCTGGTGGAACTTCAGATCAGGTTACCAGCGGAGAATCGAGAGACATGAGCTGAGCAAAGCTGCCCTGTCGGAGACGACAGTTGCGTCGGGTGGTGCTCGGAGGTGGCTCACCTTTTCTGGATGGAAGAGATAAACACATGGGCCACCTGTATTTGACTTTATTATATATTGATATTTGGACTAAGCAGGTCCCACTCGAGAATGCTTTCGTTTTTTGTATTTTGTTTGTATTGGTGCCAGACGCTTTCACCCCCCCCCCCCCTTTCGTCGGGTGGTGAGAGGCAAAAGCACCAGACGCTTTTTTGTATTTTATTTAGCAGTAAACGATAATTGTAAGTTTGTAGGGTAAATTTTTGGTGACTTTGTTTGTATTTTGGTAAAAAGGATAGATGATTTTCTGGAAATTTCACGAGATGTACAAACATTTTAGATGTGTATACAAACAACAACTTCAAGGTTGTGGATAGGTACAACTTTTGAGATTGAGTTTGAAAAATAATATGATGTGTTTTGATAAGAGAACCTGTGATTTTCTTTTTCTAAAATTTTTGTGAAATGTAAAAGAAACACAACAGCATTTACATCTTAAACAAAGTTGTGCACTTAAAATCATCACTAAATTTTCCATAAATTATGAACTGAAAAGATGATAAAAACTCACAAGAGCTTCTTTTCTTCTTAAATTTGAACAAAACTACCAAAGATAAATGTAAAATCATAAATTAAATGAAGTTTCTGAAAAGCTATGAACTGAGGGTGGGTTAAGACCCATTAAAACTTCTCCTCCCTTCTCCTTTTCTTTTAAAATGTCTTGTAAAATATACAAGCCATACAACTATGTATACAAATAGTTGTTACAGGGGTGGGATAGCACACAGAATCATAGCTAAAAATGATTTTTTGGTAATATGTGAACTGAAAATGAGATGAAAATTCTTAAAACTTCTTTTCTCCCTACTTGCTGAGAAAACTCATATTAAAAATAAAAAACGGATTTGATGAAGTGCTGCTCATAAAACTTCCTTTTCTTTCAGCTTGCTCAACAAGCTATGAAGATATGAGCAAGAAACAGATCTGAAAAAAAAATTCATTTTCTATCTCTAATCTTTTAGAGAAAAAACAAAATAGACAACTTTAGAGGAGTTTTGCAAAGAAAATCATAGGCTGAAGGTGATTTCTTTGTAACAAAAACTGAAAATAAGGTAAAAAAAATCACGAAAAAATTTCTTCTCCTCTCAAGTTGCTTGGATAAACACCAAAATATGAACAAAGATGGAGAATGTTCGAAAGAACCTCTTCTCTCCCCAAAAGTACAAGTAAAAACGGGTCTAAATTGGTGTTTTTAAACTTGAGAGGTGAATAAGTGAACACAAACGTACAGATCTGGGGATCCAAGCTAAAAACGTTGATAGATCTAAAATGTCTTTGCAAGCTTCATAAATGTTCAGATGAGTTAAGAGCTTAACAGATTTTGAGATCTAAGCTTCAAGACGAAAATAGATCTACAGATCTGAACTTAAGAACGAAAATATATCTTCAGATCTGAACTGAAAATGGAATAGATCTTGAGATCTAAACGATGGTGAAACAGATCTGATGAGATCTTGTCAAGAACCAAATTGATCGAAACAAATCTTGGCAAAACCCAAATGTATCTGAACCAAATGGTGCTAGAAATGAATAGATATGAGGAAAACCTTAGCTAAAACGACAAATCCGAGTAGATCTAGACAAGAATGAGATGATAGATGCTCGTTCGTTTCCGGGATGGCGCCAAATGATGCGACATCGGCTGCGACCACCTGCTCTGAGGATGTTCTTCCATGCCGGAGAAGGATCTGTGAGGTCACAATCAGAGAGATGCGTTAGAGCCTCCCCAGGGACTATGCCCTAGGAGCGGATTCTGACGATCAAGTTAGATCATCTTGTAGATCTGAGATGGTCCTACCTAGCTGGAGAGAACCATCTTGGTGCTGGTGGCAGTGTATGGTGGCTCACAGCGGCTGGTGGGGGCTGAGCCACCTGGCCGGAGTATAGTGTGGAGGCTGAGTTATGGGGGATGTCTAGTGGCGGCTGAGTTATGGGGGAAGTCTAGTGGCGGCTGAGCCACTAGAGGAAGAGTCCAAGGGAAAAGGTCCTCCTTCATGGAGAAGGCACTATTCTATTTATAGGGGACAACTAGGTCAAGGGGAAATAGGTTAGGCCTTATGTCAGTCTAATTCAGGCCCAACTAGCAAGGAGCTTGGCAAGGCCGCCCGGAGGCACCGAGCGGGGCTGGCGGACGTGCCCCAAGCAAGGCTGGCGGGCACGCACCAGGAACGGCTGGCAGGGGAGTGCCAAGTAAGGGAGCGTCGAGTCGGGCTGACAGGAGAGTCCTCAACACGACCGGCAAGGGAGCATCGGGTAAGACTGACAAGGGAATGCCAGGCAGGGCTGGCAGGAGTGCGCCAGGCCATGCTGGCGCTCTAGAGTAGTCTAGGCCATGCTAATGGACTATATATCATCAATTACTTTAAAGCAACACAAACATACAAACATATATGCAATATTTAGTTAAATATTATCTATATCAGTTTCCAAAACATATGATCGATAATATGAATCTAATCTAATTTACATTAAAGTTTCAACCACAACGTACAATGATTGTTTTAAAAGAATAACTAAACCAAGAAAAATATAAAAAAAAGAATTAGTATATAATAAATTTACAAATTAAAAACTTTAACATAATAGCATGGCTCGAAAAATGGTCCAAAGCCCTCATACCAACACAAAACATTTAAACTTGTTTTATTTGTGTTTTTGTATGTGAATTGTATTTGTGTGTCTACTCAAAGAGAATGACATTTTGTCCAAACAATGATTGTTTTAAAAGAAAAACATTTAAACACTCTAATGTTATATTTAAATTAACAATTTAAGTATTTTGTCCAAACTGTTCAAAAGTTGTAGCTTTAAACTGATAATGGTTTACATACAACAACATATTAAATCTAATAAATTAAGTATAATATGTTAAAAGTTAAAGACATAACTTTATAAGTAGAAGTAAAAATATTATTTTAATATTAAAATTTAGTTTATTTATGGTTACACTTTATATTTGATAGTTATTTAACATCATTAACAAACTTATAATCATTATTAGAAAGACGTTACAATTTATCATTTTTAACTATTTACAAAATATATTTGGGTTATTTAAGTTGACTTATAATGTTATATTTAAATTAACAATTTAAGTATTTTATACAAATTAAAAACCAATAGGTTAAATATAATATGTTAAAAGTTAAAAATATAACTTTGTAAGTAAAAGTAAATATATTCTTTTAATATTGAAATTTAGTTTATATATGATTACACTTTAGGTTTGATATTTATTTAACATTATTAACCAACTTATAATCATTATTAGAAATAAATTGAAAAGTCATGAGAGTTTCAAATGAATGTGGTGAAAGGAAAAATGTTTCCTTTATAAGTATAGTGGATGAATTCTCGCGCGTTGCGCAGTGTGCAATTATATTGTTTAAAATCAAGATTTTTATAACGGGTGTTTAGTTATTAGAAGTTACTATAACCAAGTTAATAAAATTCATCAACGTCCAGATTAAAACGCAAGACCTTCAATCTAAAAGAAAAATCTCTACTAAGTGGGCTAGTCTCACATTGACGATTAATTAAATATACATTTCAGTTTAGGTTTTATATTTAAAAATATACATAAATTTTAACTATTAAAAAAATAGTCTTATGATATTTTGATTAATGGTTGTGATTTAAAACCATTTTTATTTTAACCAATAAGTTATATGTATATATTTGGTTGAAAAACGAAGAGTTAGTTTGAACTTAGACTAATAGTTGATTTTAATGTATTAAACAAATCAAATTAAGTAGGTTAAAGTGAATCATTTAATTAAGTTAAAAAAACTGAGTATGTTTGGTTAATTACTTGAAAGATCATGAGTTTGTGTAACTTTCAAATGAATATTTTGCATTAATATGACATTTATTATAAAATAAAAACCAAGATTAGTGAATAACTAAAAAAATACACATTTTAACAATCTTGGCGTTGATATATCTTATTAGGTGTTTGTTTTATAGTTCCAATATTTATTATCATTTCTATTATTAAAATTTAAGATTTTTTTTGTAGGTTTAAGCTGTGGAGGTAGCTTGTTCGAGCTATGTGTTTCTTCATAAAAGTCCAATTATTATTTTATTACAATTAGTGTGTTTGACTCATTACTCTGTTAATGTTGATTTAAGAAAATCATTGCATTGATCATTTTCAAGAATATGAAACATGTGAATGGATAACAAGAATAGAATTAAAAACAAGAGATACAATTTGTACAACAAACCTACAACAATTAACAACAGTAAAGGGTAAAGTTTCTGGCATCATCTTTAAAAACATCAATGCATCATCTCATTAAAAACTACAAATTTCCTCATAAAGCGATAAACTCGTTAGCTCATAAAAGTGAATTTCTACATCTCAATATGAACTTCAACACAAAAACTTGCATATTGTTCAAAATGTGAGGTAATCTTCAACTTAAACCTAAGAGCTACTTTTATTCACGATTAAAAACACAATATATGAACAAACCAACAAAAAAACCAATTGTTTTGATTAAAACCACAAAAAGCATACCTTGCTTATTATATATTATTGAACTTCAATATTATATTGACAACATAAGACTTTTATTTACACCAAAACATAGAACAAATGATCACTAATTAGACAAAAGAAGTATTTTGTTTTGGTTTAGGATATTTGTTTCTATAGAAGTAAGTATTTATAGGCTAACTACATTTGTGTGAAGGGAATTTCAAAAGTCAAATTAAATCCTAAAAGTTGAATAGTCTTGGAAGTTTCAAATGAGTGAGATTCATTACATTGAAGGTGAAAGGGTGTGGGAGTTTCAAATGCATGAAATTCAACGAAAAATGCTAGCTTTATATAACCTCGCGCGTTGCGCAAGAATGCATTTAAGTGGTTAAAATAATTATGGGAAAAAATAGAAATATGTTGAAATTTACATTTTTAGTCATGTTTTGGGCATTAACCGAATTATCAAATAATATAAAAATCTTTCAATTTATATTTTCATACTATCTAATATAGTCCATACCTTATAAACTTTACTTTTACTTTTATAATATACAATATATATTATAAGTTTTTTATAACACTAATATAATCTACTTTTCTTATGTCCGATTACATTTTTTTGGATAAAATAAAAAATAAGTTGTTTTAAATGAGCTATTAATAAACAATATTGAACTAATAAACTTTATATTACACTATTTATATTACACCAAAGATTCATATATGAACTTTCAAATATTAAACATTGAAATTAAGAATTGAAGTCATACAAAATGTATTATTATATGTAACGACCCCATTTATGGTATATTATTTAATGTTTATTTTTCTAAGTATTCAAGAGGGACTCGACGAGTCTGTTGCCCGACTCGTCGAGTAGAGACGGGATTTCCAGCACGTGAAAGTGGGGGTCTCCTCGAGTCCATATCCTGGACTCGGCGAGTCTTCCAGTCTGGAAGAAACCCTAGATCCACAGGTTTTACACCCTATATAATCCCCGTTATGCACCCAATCTAGCCTCCTTCACCCTTAGAACGTTCCATAGCAACACCTTAACCTATCTTGAGTGTTTTTGGGCATTTTTGTGTAAAGAGTGAAGATTAGAAGAGAAGAGGAAGGCTAGATCCAAAGGAGAAGAAGGGAATCAAGTTCTTGCATCCATTTCAGAGGCATTTGAGGTATTAATCGGACTCTTTCTATTCCTTTGTTGTTTCTCTTTAAGAAATCTCATTTAGGTTACCTTTTTGCCCATTTATGAGTTTAATCTAGTAAAGGAGCTTGTGTAGTGGTATGGCTTTCAGATCTAATCATATTTCTGTCCCCAAAGCCAGATCTAATACCTTTATTGAACCTTGTTGCATATAAACCCTAGATCTAACCTTATTCATGCATTTTAAGCCTATAAACCTCTTTAGGAGTATATGTACACGTAAAAATGGAACCTTTACGTGCAAACCAAGCCTTAGGAGCCCAGATCTATCAGTTGGATGCGTTGGTTTTGAGCAGAATCGTATTTATAGTAATTGCATGCATGTGACTCAGTGAGTCATTCTTCGTACTTGGCGAGTCGATTCGTGAGTCCAAGACAGTCTTCATACCTCAAGATCAGACTCGACGAGTTGTTCATATAACTCGGCGAGTCACGGCCTGAGTGTTCATGCGTTGAAGGAGGACTCGACGAGTTGTTCATGCAAATCAGCGAGTCGGATGCAGATTGACTGAGTGATAGCATTGAAGGGGAACTCACTGAGTCTATGCCAAACTCGACGAGTAGTAGCGAACAGAAGCAAAGAAGTAAGGGTGAGGACTCGACGAGTTGTTGACCCAACTCGACGAGTCAGGTCAACTGCATGTTGACTTTGACCAATAGGGTTGACTTTGACTAGGGGTAAAATAGTCATTTTACCCTCAGTATAGTTATCAATATTTGATTCAGTGTGGTATGGAAATTGTAGCCGGGGAGATACCGGAGCAACAGCAGACAGTTTCCAGAGCAGTTCATTTACCAGCCAGTTTACGAGGTGAGTTTCCTTCCGGTAGGAACGGGTCTAAGGCCACAATGCCGGCCCGTTTAACTAGTAGTAGTTTCTGGACTTCGGTCCGATGCTGTTTTTAATATGTTGATGCCTTCGTGGCTCAGACAGGATTTACGTGTTACGTGTTCCGGGCCACAACCCGATACAGTATGTAGTTTATGTGTTCATGCTAGTTGATCTGTTTATGTCATGCTATGTTATGCTCAGTCAGTTTCCGGGCTTCGGTCCGATGCAGTTAGTTCCGGACTTCGGTCCGATGCAGGTGACAAGGTTCCAGTCAGTTCCGGACTTCGGTCCGATGCAGTTTCCGGACTTTTGTCTGATGCAGAGGGCAAGGCTCTGGTTAGTTTCGGACCTCGGTCCGATGCAGTTTCCGGACTTCGGTCCGATGCAGTGAGCAATGCCCAGTATGTGTTTATATGTTATTGTATGGTATGTGGTAGTTTGGGGGAGCTCACTAAGCTTTGTGCTTACAGTTTCAGTTTTGGTTTCAGGTACTTCTGCAAGTAAAGGGAAGAGCTCGGGATAATGGCATTGCACACACCACAGCTTCAGCTTTATTCCTGGGAGTTTTGTTCAGATACTTAGATATGATTTGATACAATTTTTGATATGACATTTTTATTATGGCTTTTGAGATACCCGACGCATGGTTTTATTATATGAAATTCAGTGCTATGACTTTTATTGTTATTTAAAAACAAAATTTTTGGGTCGTATTTTTGGGATGTTTCAAGTTGGTATCAGAGCCTTGGTTTGATGGATTCGGGTACACTTCCGGGTGTGTCTGAACTCAAACTAAGGAAATGGTAAAATGTTTTTCGAAAGAAAAGAGTTTTAGAAAAGTAAAAAGAATTTTAGTAAGAAAAGAACTTTGAAAAGAGAAAGAGGGTGTGGTGCATGCGATCAGCCGAGCTCAAGTAAGTACTCCCAAATTACCCATACAATAGTATGTATCAATTAATGTTCAGTTTCAATTTCAGTAGAACACCATGCTAGTATAGGACTAAGGATCTAGGAGGATGCCTTATATGCCTGCTTTATGTGTTTCAGCTTTATAAGAATTGCATGCTAGCATCGAGTAGTCAGCAGTAGGATAGCCTATTTAGGTTATGCCTGATATCATGAGCTTAGCATTGTATGCTAGTATAGTTTCCCATTATGAGGATAGAATTGCTTGAGTAGTCTCTTGTGTCTGAATGCTGATTGCTTTATGCTTTGTGGGACTCTGAGTGATGAGAGTTAGCCATTAGGTGAATGCGTCACGTCACATGTGAACAGGGTTGAATAATCTTAGAGTGCTAGACTTGGACCTATTGTGCAGCTCTTGTCTGAGTCTAACCATTGTAGGGATGAGTCTTTTACTTGAAGGATTATCTGAGCCTCGCCGTATGTGATGGTATTCAGGTTATGGCTAATTGGCATCACAAGGAGGCTTTCAGCAGCTGAGGACCGGATCGGGTATAGTCAGAGAATTCCCTAGGGCAAGCCTAGGATGGGAGTAGCAGAGATTATTAGTAGTAACAGTGACTTGGTGGAGTCAAGGCAGTACTTGAGGAAAGTACAGATAGATGTGGAAGGTAGTATGGGCCCGTACTACTGAAAGCAGAGGATCCGTACTCGAATCAAGGAAAGCTGAGATGAGACCAGCAAACTTGTGGTAATAGTGATTCCTCGAGATATATCAGTGTTCCTGACATTTATTATGTTGTGTTTCAGAATGATGGTATTACGCCCTAGACCAGCAGTCGGCAGTTCAGGTGCCGGAGGGGGATCAGGATTAGGCACAGAGGCCAGGCAGTTGGATGAGCAGACTAGGGAGTTTCTCTCTTTAGAGATTACTCGCACCATACTTGAGCAGACTCCTGTGATCTTCGGTTCGATCAAGGAGGGTATCTTAGAGATGACGGACGAGAGGTTGAGCACCTACCGTGCTGAGGTGGCGGCCATGATGGGCTCACACACACTTACTTTTAGGGAGTTTCGGGCATGCGGAGCTCTGGATTATCACGGGGCGCGAGACCCTATAGCGAGCACCAGATGGTTGGCATATGTGGCCAACGCTTTCCACACTAGCAAATGTCCCGAGGGGGACAAGGTCAGATTGGCGTCCTGTCTTTCGAAGGACAGAGCACGGGATTGGTGGGAGGAGATTGGTCATGCCATCGGGGATGATGCAACTTTGGATGCCATGACCTGGACAGACTTTACTACCAGGTTCAGAGCTGTGTTCGCACCGGTTATTGAGGTGCAACAGTTAGCACGCGAGTTTCAGGATCTTACCCAGATTACAGAGACAGTGGCAGAGATTACCGCCAAGTTCAGGGAGAGGGCTCTTCTTGTTCCTCAGTACGCGGATGATGAGGAATTGAAGAAGGCTCGTTATCGTGAGATGCTACGGAGTGATATCCGCCAGTTTGTGAGCCGGTCTAACTATAAAACGTTGGATGACATGATTGCTAGGGCGAGAGAGAGAGAAAGAGAGAAAGAGAGAGAGAGAGAGAGAGAGAGAGAGAGAGAGAGATTGACCTTGAGATGGAGAGAAAGAGGAAGTCGGAGGCGGCTCCAGGTACAGGGAGTGCGGGCAAAAAGCCCAAGGGTTCATATCACAGAGCTAGGATTCAGCAGAGCCACGCTCGGTGTGGCAGGTGTGGGAGATTGCACGATGGGGCGTGCAAGGCAGGGAGTACCGGTTGCTACAAGTGCGTCGGACTGGGCATATGAGCAGAGATTATACAGCACTACTGTCGTCGTTGCGGCATCAGATCTGATTTGCTTCCATTGCAATCAGAGGGGACATAAAAAGTCCCAGTGTCCGAGTTTAGCTACTGCAGGAAAGGTGTCAGCACCTGCTCCTGCTACTTTGAGGATTACAAATGGTCGTCAGGGCAGAGCTGAGACGCCGGTGGCAAAGAGTAGGGCTTTTCAGATGACAGCAGAGGAGGCGCGAGCGACTCCTGATGTGGTGACGGGTATGTATCTTTCCCTTATCTCTGCATTTATTGTTGATTGTTTCTTATGGTTATATGTTTTGTATAGGGTCGTTCTCAGTGAACGGCATTTCAGCTACAATATTGTTTAATTCGGGGGCTACTCGATCATTTGTCTCTCTTGCGCTTAGCAAGAGGTTTAGCAGAGATCCTGGGGAGCTAGATTGTCCACTTGAGGTTGAGATAGCAGTTGATAGGACCGTTAGGGCCGCAAGGGTACACAGAGGATGTTCTCTTCAGTTATTCGATGAGCGGTTTCCGGTGGACTTGGTCCCTATTCCCCTACGAGGGAATAAGGTTATAGTAGGCATGGATTGGCTGAGCCCCAATGGGGGCGGTGATAGATTGTGAGCTGCAGTTAGTGAGGGTTCTCACTCCCAGTGGGGGAGAGTTAGTGATTCAGGGAGAAAGGCCACAGCGCGGACCAGTTATGTGTTCAGCGGCAAGAGCAAGGCGTTATTTTTAGCAGGGTTGTGTCGGTTTTGTTGCCTATGTTCTAGATGCCCGGGAGAAGGGCAAGACGACAGTTGATGATGTTCCTGTGGTACGAGACTACCCGGATGTATTTCCTGAGGATTTGTCGGGAATACCTCTTGAGAGGCAGGTCGAGTTCGGGATTGACCTAATCCCTAGTGCGGCTCCGATAGCCGGGATGAGGATATGTGTTTATATGTTATTGTATGGTATGTGGTAGTTTGGGGGAGCTCACTAAGCTTTGTGCTTACAGTTTCAGTTTTGGTTTCAGGTACTTCTGCAAGTAAAGGGAAGAGCTCGGGATGATGATATCGCACACACCACAGCTTCAGCTTTATTCCTGGGAGTTTTGTTCAGATACTTAGATATGATTTGATACAGTTTTTGATATGACATTTTTATTATGGCTTTTGAGATACCCGACGTATGGTTTTATTATATGACATTTAGTGTTATGACTTTTATTGTTATTTAAAAACAAAATTTTTGGATCGTATTTTTGGGATGTTTCATTATACATAAATATCATCAAGATTTTTAAAATAAGTCGATTTGTAAATATGATATTTAATTTTAATTACATATTTTGCAAGGCGTACGTTTGACTTTATGTTGGTACGCAGATAATCATCTTCCTTAATTTGTACGTAAAATTGAATATAAAATAGATATTACTAAGAATTAATATAAATAATTAAAAAGGGTACGTGGATCTTCTACCATCGATTTAAGACAACATATCTCTCTAGTTGTATCAATTTCTACGTGAAATTGAAGTATTCATTCTATATACACGTTGTTTTCTAATTACATAAACACATATGAGTAACCAAACATAAAAATGTTATCTTTATATAGGAAAAATATTTTAGTTAACTAACAAATTAAATAATATAAGTTTAAGGGTTAGGAGTTTCAAAACATTAATATTTTTATTAATCAATCAATTAAGTAACACATGTTGAAATTTTTACAATCATTATTAAAGTGCATTTGAAATATTAGATTTTAAATGAATTTTGGTTGAAGTGTTTTGACCTCTATTATATATATATATATATATATATATATATATATATATATATATATATATATATAGAGAGAGAGAGAGAGAGAGAGAAAGAGAAAGAGATGAAGAGTATAACATATGTATGAGTTTTAATTAATTATCTTTTTGAAACAATACAATTACAAAACAAAAAAAAAACATATTTAAAATATTTAATTAAATATGGTGGACATCGCCCTATATAACATATGAGCAATATATTAACGATTAAACCATTATATACAACGACTGTATTACAATAATGCAAAAACGAAGAAAATATAAAAACAAATTAGTATAACAAACGCTCTAATATAATAACATATCTCCAAAAATGGTCATAAGACCTCAACCCAACACAAAACCTTTAGTTTGTTTTCTTTCTGAAATTTATATATGATTTGTATGCATGTCTTTCCAAAATATTTAGCTTTTTATAGTAAACTTTTCACTAAATACTAATTAAACATAATATAAGTTATAAAACTTTTGAGTGTTAAATCATAATTGAAAAAACTTTTGAGTTGTATTAGTTAAAAAATTGTGTTTCAAATGTGGTTTGAGGAAGTTAAAAAAAGGGGTTTCAAATGCATGAGATTCAAAAAAAAAAATGCTAGTTATATATATATATATATATATATATATATATATATATATATATATATATATATATATATATATATATATATATATATATATATATATATATGACTGATTGACTAACTGCCCTTACTTCTCTTAGTAAAACATAAATCTTATTGTATTAGATTTTGAGTATTAAATAAAGTAATTCTTATTATAGTAGACTTATATATTTTTTGAGAAATATTACTTTGTGGAACATATTAAAATTATATAATTTTAATATTATAAAAGGGTCATGTTAATGGATCAGGTATTCATTGATTTGGTGTCTTGGTGGATATGAGTTTTGATTCAATTAGTCAAAAACTTTGAGGGTTACAAAAGCATGACAAATCACGTTTTCAAATTTGTTAAAAGAGTTTGGATCAATAGTGATTCGTTCAAAACTCTCTCCATTGGTCTATTGTTTTTGTGCATTTCAAGATTATTCTCTAACTTTTTTCCTTACTTAAAAGTTTTTTTTTGTGTGTATTTCTTCCTCCTATTAACGATATTTAATTTTTGTCATTAACCCATGGTAAATTGCAAATTTACTCTTAATTTTACATTTATTATATCATTGTTCTAAAAATGGATAATGACTTGCAAGGGTAACAAACTTTCGACTTTGTTCACATCTAGCCACTAAACTTTTTTTTCGTTATCTATATGCCACTGAACTATTAAAACTGTTCATATTTTACACTTATGACCGGTTGTTACCGTTCATAAGGGTAAAATGTGAACAATTTCAATAGTTCAGTGACAAATAGATAATGAAAAAAAATTTAGTGACTAAATATGAACAAAATTGAAAGTTAGTTTCCCTCTAAAAAAGTTCAATAACTAAATGTGGACAAACTTCCTCTTGTATTATGTTTTAGCAAATTATTTATTTTTGTTAAATTCTAGCAACATCTGTTGATGAAGAAATCTACGAAAAACTGAAACCGAAATAAAAAAACCAATGGTTTGGTATTTTCCAAAATAAAAAATCAAAATTTCCAATCTAATTTTGGTTTTACTGAATCTCGAACTAGCCTTCGCTAGGATAATTATCTCTAATTAACACTTAAATCAAAATTCTAAATAAACTAAGTTATTTTCTCCATCTCAACTCTTGGAATGGGTAAAAGACCATTTTACCCCTCCATGGTCCCATAATCCCTGCCATAACCAAAACCCTAAAGTCAACAGAAGTCAACACTCAGTCAACAGTCCATGTTGACCCGACTTGCCGAGTGCATTTACGTGGTCAGTTCGTCTCTACTCGATGAGTTAGGGCACCCACTTGTTGATTCGTTCAGTTTACTCATAAATAAATATGTAAATATATAATACTTGGGAGTCGGGGTGTTACAGTTTTTTTTTTTTTTTTTATTTCATAGATTTGTCCATCAACAAAATGTTGTTATAATTTAACCAAAATAAATAATTTGTTCAAACATAATACACAGTTTGTTCACATTTAATCATTGAACTTTTTTAGAGGGAAATGAACTTTCCATTTTGTTCACTTTTAGTCACTAAACTTTTTTTCATTATCTATTTGTCACTAAACTATTGAAACTGTTCATATTTTACCATTATCACCGGTAACAACCGGCCATAATGGTAAAATGTGAACAGTTTCAATAGTTCAATGACAAATAGATAACAAAAAAAATAAAAATAAATAGTGACTAAACGAGAAAAAAATCGAAAATTTGTTAACCTTTCAAGTCATTATCCCTTCTAAAAATATACCTTTTTACCCACCTTGTGCCGTGGAAACTCCCGGACCCTTATTTATGGTGCTGCATCTCCTTCTCACCACATCATCTTCGGCGTCAATTTTTGGCCGTCGAAGAATTAAAAAAGCAATATAATAAATAAAATAGAAAATGTAAAACTTAAGCTAAAATTGTCATTTTAGGAAGAATTTACAACTTTTTCACATTACATCCAACTTAATGACAAAATCCTAACAAATGAATACCCATGGATCAACATAGTAGAGAAAAGAAGCTTTGGAAGAAAATTGCAATTTACCCCAAACACAGACGATTAAGACGATTATAACTCACTCTTGAAACCATAACATCGTACTTAGATTTATTTGTCTAATTTCTACGAAACGTTGCTTAAGTAAATGCATGTGAAAATATGCAATAAAAACAATAAATAACAAACTAAAAATAGGTTCGTTAGCTCGAATTTGATGTTGGTTCTAATTAAAACCACAAATACGAAGGGGGGCTCGTATCTTATGATTATTATCGTTTGAAGTTTAAAAACATAACCTCATAGTTTGGGCTGTTAGTAATTTTTATGTGAAAAATGTTACTTCAATTCATGTAAGTAAGATTGTAAAAAATTAATGTAGAAATGAGCTCATTCGAGCTCCATATTCAAAATCATGAAAACAAAATGGTATTGGGTCAATGTCTCAATGATCAGTTAAAAAATGGACCGAAATTGGATTTAGGGTAAACTGGACTAAATGCAGATTGGGGCCTTAGGCCAAGTGAGGTTGGGATTGCTTGTTGTTTGAGCCCAATTGGTACGACGAATCTGAAAAAAATTTCGATTCTCTACATTATATTGTTTCCCTTTAAGTTTAAGACGAAAATGTTCTTGGACATCATTTGAAAGGATTCTTTTGCCAAACCTTATTATTCTTGAATTATTGAATGTTATAAATGGGATTGTATATTTTATCTGTGTATCAATGTTTTAAAACCAGTGTTTTAGTTGAAATGGTCAAGTGAACGGTTTTCGGTTACACCGGTTCGACTAGGGATGAGAGTGAATCCACACCCAGACCAAGAAAACCCAGGAACCTGTTAATGAGATTTTGTAGTACCGAAAATCGGACTGGTATATAATAAACGGTTACGGTTCCGTTCCGGGTAAAGTGAGTCTAGAATCGGAAAACCCGGAAACATCAAAGTGGTTCAAATGGAACCGGATAAAGTGGGTCTAGAACGGGAAAACCTGAGAAAACCATAATTTTTTGGTAATTACTTAGTGGTTGAACTTTGAAAATTTTCAACTTTGATATCCCAACTTTAGGGGACTATAAATCATTGAATATTAAACCAAAAATAACAAACTTATAGTCTAAAATCATGTATAAATTCTAAACTAAAAGTTGAAAAAACACCATGATAATTCGACTTCAAACGAATTAAATATGCATGTTTTACAATTTCACAAAATACAAAAATAAAGCTGAAAAACAGAAAATTCGCAGCTTTGATCCCGACTTTGGGAGACTATAAATCAATGAATATGAAACAAAAAATGACAAAATTAAAGTCTAAAATCATGTACAAACTCTATACTATACTTTGAAAAACCCACATACTATTCCGACTTCAAACGAATTAGATATGCATGTTTTAAAACTAACACATAATACAAAAAAAAGCTAAACAACATAAAATTTCCAGCTTTGATATCCCAACTTTGAGAGACTGTAAGTTAATGAATGTAAACCCAAAAATGACAAAATTATAGTCTAAAATCATGTACAAACTATAAACTACGCTCTGGAAAAAAAACCTTATGCCAATTTGACTTCAAACGAATGAGATATACATGTTTTAAACTTTTCATAGAAACTGGTTCTGGCCCTAAAACTGGTTCCAGTTTCTAACATGGTTCCGTTTCTTAAACCTGGTTTACCCGGACCCGAAGGACCCGAAACCTGGATAGAGTCATTCTTTGAACCCGGGACCCGGACCGGTTTTCCATGTTCCGGTTCTAACACGACCGGTCCCGGTTCCGGATTTCTAGTTTTAAATCTCATCCTTAGGTTCGACCATCATGTTACATATATCAGTGGTGTGCATTAGCATTTGAGTTGTGTACACTCCGGATAGCCCAGTCGATCAATCTATTCAATTTACATTGGAAATTTACTATGTTTTTAAAAGGGATAAGTGAAATCCAACGATCAAAGTTCACAACGGTTTAATATTAATTGATATTTAAGTCAATTTTATCTAGAAACTCATGATATTATCATGGTTTTTGTGTAGAATGATGTTTGGCGCAACAAATCTAACTGATAAGCTAATTTATTTTTTGAGTTTTTTAAGGTGTTGTATTTTACAAGCTAAAAAATAGCTTATAAGCCAAATTTTTAAAAATGTACTTAGAATAGTTTTTCTGAAGTTTTTTATAAATTTTCAAATATACATTCAATTAATTACAAAAAAAACATATTATTTTAAATAGCATTTTATGTTATTTTATATCTTAAAGCTAGCTTATTAGCTAGTTTTTAACAAACATTATTTTTTTTATCAGATAACTTATAAGCTAATAGTTAGCTTTCCACCTAACAACTAGTTTTTCATCTATTACACCAACTATAATCAAAGTGGATTTTATTTATGGTTGCTTACAAATAATTTATTGTACAAGGTAGTGTCACTAAATATATAAGTGTATGTACTTGTTTTTTAGAAGCAACCATACATTAAAAAACACTAGGAAAGATCTAGAACAAAATACCTATTACAAAGTATTTCAAGGTTGTTGCAACCAACAAACTCAATTAATTGGACATTTCAAATTCCTATTACTATACCACAAAAAATGTCTAATAGAATTGAAAACCTCGTCCTTTCTCAACACCTTATCTACAAATAAAGCATTCCTGTATTTCCAAATATACCAGATTATGGTATCAATAATAACATCGACCAACAACTTATTTTTTAGGGGAGTATCACGTTGTTCAAATTTTTGAGATCTCCACCTACTCCCGCCTCCATAACAGCAACATCTATTTGCTCTGTTGCAAAGTTGTACAAATAATTTCTTCCCGTGAATATCAGAACAACATATAAGTTAAAAACTTACCCTGCAAGTGAAACATTTTACCAAACAATTAGTGAGTATATTAATAAAATCACTATGTAAAGTCTCTTCTAAGCTTTTGTGTTTCTCCCTTAATAGTGGCATTTACATATCACAAACCATAAAATTTCTCAAATGATTTAGTGAAGTTCAATAGATTAACTAATTAAGTAGGAGTATTGAAAGGGAAAAAAATAAACCTTAATCGAACAAAATCCACAAGCAGGCATAGGGGTGAAACAGATTAAATTCCATCTAGAAAACTACATGCCTCTCTAATTTAGTTTAAGCTTAGGAAGCATGTCAGGCATGTCATCCATAAAGCATCAAGTAATCCATGCAATTTTATTACTAAATAAAAATGAATAAAAATATAATCTATATATAATCATCCGATATCAACACTCTGGACACTTTAACCTTATTTTATTCCAAAATCGAAATCGCATTTTGTAAAACCAAATCGACCTTTTTTATAGTTAAAATTATCAATTTAATACTTTAATCAGCAAATTTATTCATCAAGTCAAGGATAAAATTGAACTAAAGAAACACCAAAATTGCACATCAAAGTAATTCATAACGAATTCATTCAGACTCCAAAACCAGAAGTTGGTGCTTTATCGGAAAATTAGGGTTTACAATAGCGGTTCAAAATAAATTCAAAATCGACAAATTAAATTTAAAAGTGAGTTTATAACTTGTTTATCGATAAATCGACCGCAAAAGAAAAGACGAAGCCAGAGACGTCAAGTGACACGATCGGCTCCAAAAACAAAACCAAAAATTACAAAACTGAATTTGAGAAATCAAATCAATTAAAAAACAGGATTAAGGTTAAAAACATACGAAATAGACAAAGTAATAACAAGCTAATCTATTGATTGAAGCTGTGAACGGTATACCTAAGTGGTTGAATGGATAGTATCATATGAAATGGGTCAACGTTCACCACCGACAACTTAATTCGCAAAGAAACACCAAAAGTGGAAAGGATGTTTGTGAGATGGATGGCGAAGGAATAAGAGCGTTAATATGAAATTATAATTGTGTTAATGTAGACTATAGAGAAAACATGGTGACGACTATCCTCCAATTAGTTACGGGAAAGCGAGGGACATCAACTTTCTTGGAGCGTCGTCTCCAAGGAAAATCAACCAAGAAAAAATGTTCGTCTTTGAAGAATGAATCATGACAGGTAGGTCGAAAATTAAGAACCATGGTAGAAGCGTGAAGATGAAGAGACCCACAGAGGATATGGGTGTATAGATAAATAAAATAGAGGACAATAGGACATAAAACATATGATAGGAGAGGTGTCGTTTGGAGGAAAATGGTGTAACCTAGACCTATAGAGAAATAAACACATTTTGACTTGGCGCCTAAAACCAAGCAAGAGGTGGTGAGCAGCCTTGGAGGAAACGCCGAGGAGAAAGAAAACCCAACAACGAAGTATTGAAACGCCACAATGAGAGAATCATGAGGTCACCAAAGATGACGGTGAGGTGACATGAAGAACCCAAGTTGCTGACCACCATACAAGTTAAAAATGGCCACCCATAACCATCTTATTAGAGGAACGAAGCAACTTATTGACGTGTGCCCAAGTATAACCCCTTAACATATAGGTAAGGGTTAATGAACTAGAAAGGCAACGAATTTTGATCCTTGTTCACATTAAGGTAATCATGTTTTTTTCGTACACATTTGACCATTGAACTTGTTTGACTTATTCAAAATAAGGTAATATGACTAGTAATCAGCAGTAACATTACCCTGTTATGAACAGGTCAAGCAAGTTTACTGGTCAAATGTGTATGAGAAAAAAATATAGTTACCTAAATATGGACAAAAACCAAAGTTCCTTACCCGTTTTAATAATATTAGGTTTTTTATGTTAAGTGCAACTGTCATAAGACCCATTGGTGTGACATGAAATTGGGTTGTCCGGTCTTTGTGTATGAGGAGATGGTCAGGTCTTAGACCAAGCTAGTTAAGGGTTAGGTTGTATACGTTTAAGGGGCTAGGTTGTATGTGCTTTAAAGACCTAGCAGTACAACGTAGCCCATAACTAGCCGCTCCTGAACTGGGTTAGACCAAGTCTAACCTAATTGTTCGTTGACTGTAATGCCCCGACTCTCATGTATTAATTTTACAACTTTATTTTTCATATTGAAAGGTCTACTCGACGAGTTAGATGCCCTGATTCGTCGAGTAGGAACGTTTTGGCCATGTGTTTAAGTGACCAACTTGACGAGTCGGAGGACACGACTCGACGAGTTGGAGCTGAAGGTTTAAACCCTAATTTTCAGAGTTTTGCACCCTATTTAAAGGGTCATTTTCTCCCTTAGCCCCTTCTTACAACCCTTTGTGAGTCCAGAAACCCTAATTCGTGTGTGCACTCCATTCTTGTGTGATTTTCAAGATTGGAAGATGATTTGCAAGAAGAAGACTTGATGTATAAGAGGAGTAGTGCAAGAAGAGCTAGTGGATCTGACTCTTCTGCTTATTGGCATCTGTTTGAAGGTAACAAGTCATTACCTTGACCTTCCCTCTTTCTAGATCTCTTTATGTTTAAGATTAGGGCTTTTCTAGTATATATCTTATCCATTTTTTAGTGTAAGCTAGGATTTGAAGTTGCAACTTTAGATCTAAGCTTATCTTGGTCTCTATAGCTATAAAGTCTCCAGCTTTAGCAAGTATAAACTTTCCCTTTTGAGTTAAACCCCATTATAAGCTTGGATTTGACATTCTAAACCTTTAGAGCCTTGCATGCACGTAAAGTTTGCAACTTTACGTGATAAACATGCCTTGGGAAGCTTGATCTGTAATATAGAGCTTTGGACTGGCTTAAAAAGCAACTTGGCGAGTCTGATGAAGATTGTCGTGCAAGGATTTCTGCATGGACTCGGCGAGTCAGCTTGGGTTTTCCCGACATTTGGACATACATGAACTCGGCGAGTTGCAGGGAAACTCGACGAGTCAACTGGGGATTTCATGACTTCTCGAGTTCAGGAAGGACTCGACGAGTCGGTGAACTGCACTCGACGAGTCGGGTTAACATGGACTGTTGGCCTTGACAATTGACTTGGACATTGACCAAGGGTTGACTAGTTGACTTCTGGGGTATTTTGTTAAATTAGAAATTTATGGAAATGATCTTATGGTAAATATAGGTGCTGGAGTTTGTGGCCATGGTTTGAGAATTTGAGTTTATCACTTCGATTCGACGGTTGAGAGGTGAGTTATCCTCACTATACTAAGGGGTCGAAGGCACTAATGTCGACCCATTAGATATGTTATCCTAGCAGCTGGTATTATGTTGAGTATGATTTAGTTTTTCATGCTAGTTGCTATGCCAGTTTGGTAGATCTGTCGGACTACCTATGTTATTATCTGATTATCTGTATATGAATTAGTTATGTTATATGTCGCCATATTACGTAGGTTGGGTTGAGGTTATACTGCTCCGTGCGGTAGCCAACAAACCCTAGAGTATTCCAGATATGAGTTAAGGGGCGGGCGGGGCATGTGAGACTCATACTGAGGACTTGGGAGCATTCCAGATACAAGCTGAGAGCCGGGTAGGGCATGCCAGACTTGTATTGTGGGCTCGGGAGCATTCCAAATACGAGCTGAGGGTCGGGTAGGGCATACCGGACTCGTATTGTGGGCTCGGAGGTAATCCAGATGTGAGTTGTGGGTTCGGAAGGTAATCCAGACTCACACTGTGGGTTAGGGGTAATCCAGTCTGTAAAGCTATGGGCCCAATACATGTTGTTATTTGTATATGTGTTATTTGCAGTGTATCGGTATTTTGGGGGAACTCACTATGCTTTGGGCTTACAGTTTCAGTTTTTTTTAGGTACATCAGATGATCGTGGGAAGGCAAAGGCGTAATCGTACAACTCCTCATGTTTATGACTTGTTTCTAGGATACTCTGATATTTTACTATTTAAAAACCTGTTTTGTAATGATTAATGGATTTGAAATGTTTTGAAAAAATTTAAATTTGGCATGATTTTTATGGGTGTTACATTGACCGTCGGAGCTTGATCACATGACATAGTCCCTGTGACGGTTCTTGTCCAATATTACCAAAACAGGTAAGAGACTTTGGTTTTTTTTATCCATATTTAGGTAACCGTGTTTGTTTCGTACACATTTGACTAATAAACTTGTTTGACCTGTTCATAATAAGGTAATATTACCCTAATTACCAGTCATATTACCCTATTTTGATCAGGTCAAACAAGTTCAATGGTAAAATGTGAACGAAAAAAACATGATTATCCAAATATGCATAAAGACCAAAGTTTGTTACCTTTCTAGGTCATTAAACATATATATATATATATATATATATATATATATATATATATATATATATATATATATATATATATATATAGGTTATTGCGAAAACATAAGCAACTTGCGAAAATCAAAATGTGCCGCTTATTTATGTTTAATATTTTTAAAGTTAATTTATTTTTAATTAAATATATAGTCGTGAAGGATAATTTAGTAAAAAAGTTACTACTAATTTAAGATATTACAGTTAGGTGTAGTTTGATTTTAAAAACAAAACCTCTTCAAACAACTTTTTGCTGCGGGGCGCAGTACACGCACAATACCTGTCCTCTCACAACAGTTTGTTTTTTTTTTTTGAAGACTTCAGACTACACAACTTCTGTGCGTGTTCTGCTCGGCATAACACTTGACTTGCCTCTTCAAACTTCTTCAACTTTCATTTTTTCCAAGTGGTTTTTTTAGAATTTTGGTATAATTTTTTTTTAAAACTTATTTTTTTTAACTTTGATTTTTCTAAACTTTTATTTATGGATTTGATACAATTTCTTTTTATAGTTTCTACAATTTTTTATAACTTGATTTTTTTTTTTTTAAAAAAAACTATGATTTTTAAAATTTTTTTTTACAATTTCTATTAATAAAATTTTCAGTTTCAATTACATATTTTTTAATGTGTGTAATTTTTTACGAAATTTGTAGACATCGTTTGCAATATTTTCTTAAATTATTATTATTTTTTTATGTTTTTTAAAATTAATATTTTTTTCTAGAATAAAACAGATAGTTTCTTTTATAATTTTTTTTCTAGATTTTTTATTTTTTAAGTTTTATATTTTTGTTTTTTATATGTTTCTTTTAGTATTATTTTAATATTTTAAACCTATCATTATTAAAATTTCGGTTTAAAGATTAACCCGACGCCGCTGTTCCTCCTTCTTCAACCTTTTAATCCTCTTCCCCCAACCCAACTTCCATGTATACTTATCATCGCCGATTCAATATGTTAGTCCCGATACTCTATAATGTCTTTTTTTTAGTTTAATTCCATCATCTTCTCATAATTATATCTAATTCACACATCCTCACTCTTCTTCGCCATCGGTCGTTGCTTCTATGTCGCATACAATCAACCATCGCACCATATGACGATCAACATCTAGGGTTTTGTCGTTTGCATATGAGAAAACGCCCTCGTTTGGCTGCCACTGTTTCTTCTCCACTGCCACTGCTACACTCATCTCCGACAACTGTCATCGATGGTCACTACTCCGGTTAAGGTATACCCTTCTATCTATATGTCGATTTCTAGAAAAATCGTTGTGGTTGGCCCTTTTACTTTTGATTTCTGCCTTTATGGTTCGTCCTTCTCCGATAAACGTCTTCTGTTTATGGGTCGTTTTGTATAGGGTTAATGTCACTGTATATACATCATAAACTTCTTCTGTTTATGGGTCATTTTGTATATACTTAGACAACAAGTGAAGTGTTCATTTCAAAACGGATTCAAAGTGACTATTCTATTTGTGAGGATGGTAGTAGGACCTGTAATTTTTGGTGATCTGGACTTCATTCTTACAACGAACCTGACTATGAAATGATTCCTTGTCCTTTGATCTCAAATAAGTATTTGCACTTGTAGTCCAATAGAAGTGCCTAATATTTTGGTGTTTTTATTGTGTGAAACTCTATTATGTTATGCAAGATTTCATGATGAGGTTTGGTATGGAGAGTATAGAGGGTAGGGTCATATAAGTGAATCTTTTAACTTTTTTTTTAATCTATTAAAACGATGTGATGATGAGGAAGTGGGTGAAATCCTTTGTTTGTTTTGTAGGTGAGGATGACATGATTAGGGAAGTTGAAGATGATCCAAAAGCAAATGGTAACGTTTTTTTTCATTTTGTGTCTCTTCACACCACACACTATATACACTAGCAATTGTTCAGGATCTAAAAACAACATTTTGCTAAAAAAAAACGTTGCACCTTCCTCCATCCCTTCTTAAAAACTAAGTTTGAATTAATGATGGTTGACGCATTTACTAATGATGATGATTAAATGAATGTGCATACATTTATATGATGATTAAAAAAGAATTGATTGATACAAAAAATAAAAGGAAAAATTGTTGGACAAGAAGTTGCTACAAGTCGATTGGAAAATTTATTCAAACGCAAGCACAAAGAAGCTCATAAACTAACCATAACTTTAGGATATGGTGGTTTTGTGGATTTCTGGATAATAGGTTAAAACCCATGAATTTAAATCAAGAACCCATGAGTATATGAGTTGAACCCAAAAAACCGAACCGACCCTATTGGGTTCTAAAAACCATAATTGACCATTTTTGGTTTAGGTTAGATTTGGGTCCAAAACCGACACATGCACGACCCTAATTAATATTCCAGACTGCTCTATGATTTACTAAGTCTCTAGATAATTAATACAAAAAAAGAAATTAAATATCCTCCTACTTTTTGTTCATACATATCATCCTACCAAATTAAATAGTGATATTTGTAACATAATTCTCATTTAATGAAATTTAATGATATCTTAGGATACTAATATGACACATGTCATCATTTAAATTGATAGAAGAATTGGTAGGAATAAAATTAGGAGTATATTTTATTTCTCTAAAAAAAAAAAAGAAATGACCTGTTAAGATACCTCCACTGGCTGCTTAATTATGTGGGTGCCGGTGTGCTATCATGGCTTGTATGCGGCAATGGGGTCTAAATACTATGAGGTATATATATCGGTTGCAAAAGTACAAGACTGAAGAAGTGATATGGATCCGGAAACAAGTAGACCATTCATCGAGGAAATACTGTGTGGAAGACAACTTATTCCTATAAACCCTATATTTAACCCTTCTAAAAGCTTTAGTTTCCAAAATCCTTTGAAAATTTCTCAACTTGACTACATTGGCGGAGATAGAGATGACTCAAAGATTTCATATTATAGATGTTGTTTGGAATATCTTGTAAAGATTCACACTGTCGCAGGTTCAACATTGCTAAACTCTTTAATTGCCCAATATGCTTGGGTAACTTCTCGAGACGTCTGCAAGACTCAAGGTATAGAGATTTCTGATGAATCAACATGCAAATGCTATCTAGAATACATCTAATACTTATAGAAATGAACATTAGCTCCTTTAGATTTTCTTAGAAACCAAGATTCTCTGGTAACTCTTCAAGGTGCTGGCAGTCACTAAGTTTGAGAGATTTCAAATGTTTCAACATACAAATGCTATCAGGAAGACGTTTGACGGGTGTAGACAACAAAATGAGTTGTTACAAGCCTTTCAACTGGTCAATGTCTTTGGGCACCTCCGAAATGCAGCCCTGGAATTTAACTTCTCTTAGATGTTGTAAGCCACAAATGCTTCCTGAAACACTCCCAAGTTTTTGGCAAGACATAATATCTAGAAAAACAGCCTTCAAATAAATTCTCATTGTTGACGAGGGTAGATCTTCATAATATACAAATGTAAATCCTAGATTGTTTGTGGAGTCCTTTGGAAAATCCTCCAAAGGATCCACATTCACAGCTAACACAGGTAGACTAAGAAGTACATGTGGTTGCAATTGTTTAACAAAAGGAAAATATACAAACTATGGGCAACCACGTAAATCTATGTAGATTAGCCTTTCTAGACATCCAGCACGTGCATAACTCTCTTTCAAACCATGACATCCTTCAAGATCTATCCTGTCAAGATTGGGAGCCATTCCAAGGTCAAAGGTGCTGACCTTCAAATTTTTAAGGTTGAGGAACCTGAGTTTCTTAAGAACCTATCAAATGTAAAAACAAAAACAAAATTAGATAGAGTATTGTTGTTGACGAAAAGTATTATAATGAATCAACCATTGTACCTCTCTTTCCCCCTTCCCCGAAAGGTCCTTAAGTTTGAACTACCCATGTGGAGGAACTTGTGCTTCTTAAGAGATTTTATCATATGCAAAAAGAACAAAAATTAAACAGAGTACCGATGTATCAACCAAAAAATAGACGAAAAACATTACAATGAATCAACCATTGTACATTGTTTAAGTTTTATTGGTTGATACACCAGTATTCTGTCTAATTTTTGTTCTTTTTGCATATGATATAATCTCTTAAGAGGCTAAGTTCTTCCACCTGGGTAGTTCAAACTTAAGGACCCTTCAGGAAAGGGGGAAAGAAATGTACAATGGTTGATTCATTGGAATGCTTTTTGTCTACAACAATACTCTGTCTATTTTTTTTTTCTTTTTGCATTTGTTAGATTCTTGAGAAACTCATCTTCCTCGACGTTAAAAATTTGATGGTCAGGACCCTTGACTGTGGGATGGCTCCCAATCTTGAGAGGTTAGATCTTCAAGGATGTCATGATTTGAAAGTAATTTATGTGTGTGTTGGATGTCTAGAAAGACTTTATTTATGCAGATTTACATGGTTGCCCATGGTCTGTATCTTTTCCTTCTGTTAAACAATTGGAACCACATGTACTTCTTAGTCTACCTATGTTAGATGTGAAAGTGGATCCTTGGAGGATTTTCCAAGGGACTCCACAAACAATCTACGATTTACATTTGTATATTATAAAGAACTACCCTCGTCAACAACAAGAATTGATTTTAAGGCTGTTTTTCTAGATCTTAAGCCTTGCCAAAAACTTGAGAGTGTTTCAGGAAGCATTTGTGGCTTACAACATCTAAGAGAAATTAAATTCCAGAGCTATATTCCGGAGGTGCCCAAGGACATTGACCAGTTGAAAGGCTTAGAACAACTCATTTTGTTGTTTACAACCGCCAAACGTCTTCCTGATAGCATTTGTATGTTGAAACATCTAAAATCTCTCAAACTTAGTGATTGCCAGCACCTTGAAAAAAATTTAGAGTATCTAATGTTCATTTCTATAAGTATTAGACGTCTTCCAGATAGCATTTTGTGACATCCCCATGTTTACGGCCAGAAAAAGACGTATTTTGTTGATGCTTTATGAAAATCAGAGTACCTCTTTTAATAAAAATGTTGCGGAATTTGTTCCTAGTAAAACATGATAAATACGTTATCAAAGCATTTCCGAAGAAAAGTATTTTTATTCATTTTAAAACATTTGGGATGTCATTGTCAATACAGAAACATAAGCATAAACAGAACTTGCATTCATTATCACTAGTGATTTAGATCTCCTTCATTTCTCAGTGTAATGTGACTTCATAACAACACATGCGATATAAATAAATTGAGTGGGTCAGGTTGGGAAACCTGGTGAGTACATAGAGTTTTCAACCCACAATACTATAATTATTATGTTTAAACAATTAAGCAATCAACCCAATTACCCATCCCCATTATCTTCTTTATTCTTAAGGATCTACCTTAAGAATCAGCTATTCCTCGTTCATTTATTCCTAAAGATCATCCTAAGGAATCGGCACAAAGTCCATCATTGCCACGATTTACACAACAGGCATTAAGTCTGCATAGTTGCTAGGGGTTAGGCATCAAGTCTGCATGATCGCCAAGGTTTACACAACGGGCACTAAGTCTACATAGTCGCCAGGGTTTAGGCATCAAGTCTGCATGATCGCCAAGGTTTAGGCACCAAGTCTGCATGGTCGCCAATGTTTAGAGTACACTGGGTGAACACATCGTTCACAACACCTACAGGTTACGAGCCTGCTAGTGTTCCACTGGATTGTCTAGAATAGTTCGTGGTTGTCATCCATACTCTACTGAATGACGGGGCCATCGTTTGGGAAAAGGCTTCTCACATCGTCCACATCTCACCCTTACCTCATGGTCTATATCACCTCTTCACTCATATTTCATTTACCCATGTTTTACCCAACATATTATGTAGATATAAATACATATACAATTTAAATCATATAAAACTTGTATAAAATCGTTCATCCAACATAGATAGCAATTATACAGATAATATGCATACATAGCATGTAGTTTATATAAAATACTTCATATCTATGTGTAAGATGAAAGAGACCATGCACTCACCTAAGAAGGTGGTGACTCGGTACTCGGACAATGCTTCGTTTACTTTAAAATAATTCCCTTCGACGAAACCTAGTATTATTACCACTAGATTTTAGTCTAATATTTATCGTGACTAATTATTAGTCTTATTATTATTATTATTATTATTATTATTATTATTATTATTATTATTATTATTATTATTATTATTATTATTATTATATAAGCGTTTAAACAATACTTTCCAACCGCTATGTACAGACAGGGGCCCAGACATAAAACATCGGAGGGCAGGACCATTTTGGTGTATAACACTTCTGAAATCCAACAACTCTATGCGGCCCTTTAAACCAGATTCCCCGTACCACGAGTAGTTAAAAAGATATTATAACGACACTTATATAAGTCATAGCTCAAATATTTATTATAAGTTCATAATAACAATATTGATTTTAAATATAAGCTATATTAAAATAGGGTAAGCATAACTTACTTACAAGAGGATTTTAGCTAGGAGTCGAGCTCTGCAGGGGCAGAACTTCATCACTGAATCTTTCTAAGAAAGATTCGTGTAGCGCTTCAGCGCTCACCTTACTATACTAATAACTACAGAAAGAGAAGTCGAATCACGAGGGACCGAAATGCTCGGGGGATAAGGAGAGAAAGACTCTTGAATCAAGAGAATGGTGCAAGAAATATGAGAGCCCAAGGCTCTTATTTATACTAATTGAATTTTCAAAAACTACCCTCCATAATTACTTAATGACCTTTTAGTTATATAAACAACTAAACACCCCTCTATAATACTATTTTAAATGGATTTAATGATACTTGTACTAAACTAATGTCAAAAGAACTCAACATTAGTCTTATAATGACCGCATCGTCGATACCTTTTTAATGATATATACATATGTATATATATGTGTACGTATATATGATTTATACTTTATTTTAATACGTAAATATGCTATTATAATTTGTAACTCGTTCATACGAACTCCGTTTTTGACGTTCTTTATATCCACACGTAAGTGGAGACGTACTCTACAACTTTCGTTTAGACTCCGTTGGGTAATTTTGACTTTATTTTTAAAGTTATATTTTTAACAGGTCGGAACAGGATTGGTCCGTTAAAATCTCATAACTTCTTCATCCGATGTTCATTTTCGTCTGTCTTTTTATCGTTACGCTAATAATAATAAGGTCTTCGATTCTTGTTTAGGTTGTGTCGGCTAAAAACCGCTCGATCTAATACTCGAACTTCGGACTGTACATCGCTAAGCCGAAACTTCGAAAAATCATAACTTCCCCATATGAAGTCAGATTTGGGTGTTTTTTTATGGATGCAACTTCCCCATACGAAGTCAGATTTGGGTGTTCTTTTTATGGATGGTCTCAGGTTAACATATTCTACGACTTTCATTTAGATTACTAAGGCTAAAAGTCGCTCTATCATAAATTCACTATTTACGTCTCCCCGGTGCCGTGCCGGTTCCGTCGCGAAACTTTGACGGGTCATAACTTCTTCGTTATAACTCGGATTTCGGCGCTCTTTATATGTACGGAACCCTTGAGACATATTCTACAACTTGGTTAAGATGATTTATTCTAAATAATCTTTTGTCGAAAAGTCATTTTTGACCCCTATTATCTCTAAATTGACTAGCCTGGATCTATGGGCGTTACAATTATCTCCCCCTTAGGATGATTACGTCCCGGAATCATCAACGAAACAGGACTCACATGATGACTCCATACATTATCTCTTCGTCCTAAGTAATAACCATAACTTCTATATCATTTCGAACAAGTATCTAACTCTTGGACCCCTTGACTGTAGGTGGTGCTCGATTTTGCACTTGCTCCCTATCTCACGTTAGACTCCAAATTATGATCTTCAAGTCACAATCTCGATCCTCATTGGATACAAACTTAAGAAAAGTTCTTTTATTACTACAATGGAATGATGTGTCATATCCTAATGACCTATCATCGTATGATGCATCGCTTGGACTCAGGTCTTTTAGGGTTAAATTTTAGAACAGACTATACTTTCCTTCATGTTCTAAGAATATCTTAAAAGGTAGCATTTCTAGCTACAAGCAACCTTTCGTGATACCTCTATTGATCGCTTTTTATTTCAATCTTTCGTCTTAAGTCAGACGCTACGTCGAACTTGATTCTCTAAACCACATAACATACTCAACGTAGTCGGACTCAATTTGATATGACCACTAGGGTTGGAATAACAATCATCTTCTTAGTCATTACCAAAACGATGGTAATGACATACTTGAATAAAACGATATCAGTTACTAGCTTCTTGGTAACCTTGTGACTTTCCCTGATCCAAGCGTGAGTCCTGTGCTTCCGGTAGTATATGCATCTACTACCTTTCACACCTACTCATTCTCATCCCAAGTATTGTCTCGCAGTTTTCCAAGTCACCATACAAGAAAATCACATAACAGTTTAACACATCAGATAACAAAACGAAGGCTTTATTATTTCCCGAAACTATTACATAGGTGTTCAAGTTCACCCTAGACTATGCCTCTAATAGGCTACATCATATGATTCTATCCCCTTGGTTACTTCATAACTTGATCCTCGGGTATGAATTCCTCATCCTTGGTTCCTCGCATGGTTTTCTGCTTCATCAAGGATCATGTGGAATGCCCTTGGCCTTGGTGGTGTGTTTGGTCTTGCTGCCTCATTTTTCTTTGGGCAGTCCCTAGAAATATGCCCTTCTTTGTTACATCCATAGCACACCTTTTTGTTGGACACACACTTGTTGGCGTAATGCCCTATCTTTCTACAGTTGTAGCAAGTCACTTCCTCGCTACATTTACCGAAGTGCTTCTTTTTACACTTCTTGCACCACTTGGCTTCACCTCTTCCTCCTTCTTCAGTCTTTGGGAATTTCCTTTCTTTGTTGGATTTTGAAGATCCTTCATGCTTCCTTTTCTCGCCAACTTCAGCTTTCTCCAGACCCTTTTCCCTAATCTGGGTCTCAACATTCCTGGCTGCCTAGATGGTGGCTTTCAAAGTGGTTGCTTGTTTGACCATTGGACCAAAGTCTGCTGGTAATCAATGGGCAAAGTTGTTAACCTTGGAGAGTTCGGTTGGGACTAGGTAAGGAACCAACTTCCTCTTTTCCGTAAAGCTTGCAGCATATTCTGTAATGCTCATTCTTCCCTTCTTCAGATTCTGGAAGTCATTTTTGATCTCCAGAAGATCCTGCTCAGAGCAGTACTGCATCTTTAACTGTACCATAAAATCTTCCCACGACATCTTGCTCGCTTCTCCTTTGGGCATCGAATCAGCTAGTAGCTTCCACCAGCTTAGTACTCCAGATTTCAATAGAGGAACTGCGAGAGTGGTCTTCTGCCTGTTGCTACACTCGCAACTCTCAAACATCGTCTCCATCTCGGAGATCCAGTTCATGACTTCCACCGGCGTCGGTTTTCCAAATAGACTCGATGGTTTGGATGCCATGAAATCCTTGTATTTGCATCCACGTCCGTCATTTCCTCTATCCTGATTGTTTTGTCTAATTATCGGTGGGTTGGCTTGGCCAAACGTCCCACTGTAGTTTCCTCCTTCTGACTGCCCATCATTCAGCTCGAGTTGTTCAATTGGTATCGCAAGTTCTTCTTGGTTCTCTTGAAGTAAACGCCTTGTTTCCTCCATTTGGCGATCCAACATCATCTGGATCATCGCTTGAAGTAAAAGAAAGTCATAGAGTTCGTTAAACCATGAGCGTGCATAAAAAGAATGTTTAAATCTGACTTCGTATGAGGAAGTTATGATTTTTCTAAGTTTCGACTTAGCGGTATGCAGCTCGAATACTCGATTTGAGATCGAGCGGTTTTTAGCCGAAACAATCTAAACGAGAATCGAAGATATTGTTGATAGTAGTGCAACGGTAAAAAGACAGACGAAAACGGACGTCGGATGAAGAAGTTATGAATTTATAACGGAGTTTTCCTGTCCCGGCCTACTAAAATAATATAATAAAAATAAAGTCAAAATTAGCCGACGGAGTCTAAAAGAAAGTTGTAGATCGTAGTCTCACCTACGCGGGGATATAAAGAACATCGAAAACGGAGCTCATATGAGGAAGATATGAATTTTTGAAGTTTATTAAATAATTAAAGTATTTAATTTAAATATAAATTCGGATATTATCCAAAGGGGGGAGTCACCGGGCTTATCCGGGTTACGCGCAGCGTACCTAGATTTACGCCCAGCGTAATTCGAAGAATCAGCCCCTATATAAAGGGTACAAGGGCAGCCGAGTTCCTTGCTCAATTCCTCTCCTCTCTCTCCAGTTTTACCTCATTTTTCATGCAAGAAATATCCCGAAGCCCCGGTATCATTCCCGAGCCCCGAAGCAAGTCCCGAAGCCCCGAAGATCCCGAGAAGAAAGATTTCCAAGCCGAAGCTCTGCCCGCGAGAAGCCAAATTTTGTGAAGATCTTCCAGATCTACCAAAGAATACTACTTCTACAAGTCGTAGTGTTGTCCAATCATCTTCTGATCAAGTGAGTATGTGGTCACTTTCTTCTAACACATAAATATTAAGTATTTGCTATGAAATACGTGCTATGTGTATAATATATTATGTTTTAATGAGTTAAACTATATATGTATTTTGTATCTAAAAATATGTTGGGTTGAACATGGGTAGATGAGGTTGTTGGTAGGTGATAAAAGATGGGTTGGACCATGAGATAAAAGGATAAAGAGATAAACTTGTTTTAGATCCGAGAGTATGGATCAGATCAAGAGGTTAGTTTTAGATCCGAGAGTATGGATCAGATCAAGAGGTTAGTTTTAGATCCGGGAATATAGATTAGGTAATGAGGCAAATTTAAGATCCGGGGGTACGGATTATGTATTTTTGAACTACGTGTTCATTGATAAGGTATCATGTGTATAGTCCTTTTTAGGAACATGATTTTAATACGAGTATTGATTAAAATATGAAATATACATATGTATGTGACGTATATGTTATTGTTCGAAATACGGGTTGGATATATTTGATGATATACAACGTGCGAATCAGATATGGTTCAATATGTGTTAAGATGTGTATATATATGATATTATTACTTAAAACCTTGTGTTAAGTATACACTAGTTGGCATTGCCTAAACGGAGATAGTATAAAAAAATAGATTATAAACATTGTAGGTTTTCCTAGTGATGGGTTAAGACTTAAATGAGATGTTTAGTTCAATTAAGTTTGGACATTGGGTAGTCTCTTATTAAGAGTACGTGTGTTGCGAGATTGATGATCGGTGGAGTACGTCCTACGTACAGAAGTACATTTTATGTACGAAGTCTTTTTCAAAGCTTTGTGTCTTGGGTGCTGCTTGTGTCAGGGTACTATTATGTTCTCGGGTACGAGTCTTTCGCATACCAGAGTACTATAATGTGCCAGAAGTACTATCATGTACAAAGTCTTTTTGACAATTTTGTGTGTCGGTTACGGGAGCATACGGGAGTAATCTAGTAGTATTTCCCCATACTTTTATTTTGAGAGAGCTATAGAGTCAGCGTTTCTTTTATGAGGTGATTGATCGAGCTTCATATGTCAGCGTTTTCTTTCACAAAGTAATTAAGTGAACTTCGTAGACTGCCTAATAATGTGTGTCGGTAATAGACCACTGCTAGTTATGTCTGGTGTTAAATTGTTGGATAGGGTGCATCTGGGGGTGAAATACCTCATGTATTCAGGCCACTGCTAGGCAAAGTTCGATGCTTGATAGGGAGAGTCTGGGGGTATAATACCTCACGATATTCGGACCACGCCTAGGCATTGTTATCTAGATAACTACCCCTGACTTAAAATGTCTTGTGGTTCTTTCTTTTACGAACAAAGGTTCGTGGTGAAACTTATTCCATTCCCCTCATTTGATGTCTTTATTGATCCTCGTTTGCTGCCAGGGAATTTCCGAAGCAGCTTCGTCGGTTTGTTGTTCATATCGATTCCTTATGCTAGATCTCGTAAGATCATAGTATAGGGTCAGTATGTGGGGATCAACGAGATAGGATGGATTGTTTTAGAAATATGATTTATATGTGTTAATAATATTAGTGGTTTTGCAGGATCGAGATCTACATTATTATCACGTGGTTTGAGCTAGGAGCTTTCGTACTCTGTGTTCCTTAGGTGATTGAGTTCACCAGGGATATTTGAACTAAGTGTTCACTAGATGTTTTGAACTATGTGTTCGCCAGGGATATTTGAACTAAGTATTCATTATGTATTTTTGAACTAGGTGTTCATTAGGTATTATTGAACGGAGTGTGTTCAATGGGTGTTCTTGAACTAGGTGTTCATTAATTATTTTGAACTGCATGTTCACCAGAGGTAATCTAAGAACCTTGGCAGCACTAGACTTTATGCCAGTTCCTTAGGGAAATCCTTAGGAATGAATGGGAGAAGGGTAATCGGTTCCTAGGATAAATCTTTAAGGAATAAATAGAGATAATGGGGTGGGTAATTAGATTGATGGTTTGATAACTGAATATAATAATTATATTATTGTGGGTTGAAAACCCTATATGCTCACTAGGCTCTTAAGCCTGACCCACTCAGTTTTCTTTGCATTACAGGTAATGGCACAGGATTATAAGTTGGTGGACTTGATGAAAGATTTTGGATTATAGATCAGTAATTATGAATAACTGTTGTAAGGTCTATTTTGTTCTATTTATGCTTTTGGTCTGTATTGAACATGACATCCCGAGATTTTGTTATATAATGAAAATACATTTCTTTAAAGGAATGCTTTGATGAATTCGTATCATATTTTTGTTTTGGGAACAAATTACGCAATTGTCTTTCTTTAAAAGATTACTCTGATTTTAAAAACAAAGCATAAACAAATCGGTTTTTTCTGGCCGTGAAATTGGGGATGTCACAGTGCGTTCGCATGCAATCCATGTCCGTGGTAATGATATTGATTGCCATTCCAAAAAAACATATTTGAGTTTTGTAACGAGCCAAAAATAGTAATAAAATTTTCATTTTAATTCGACCAGAAACCATTGAATATTAAAAACGTTCCCAAATAAAATATGTCAGTGTGAGAATAAACATTAGAGTACAAAATCCAAATCATAAAGATATGCAGAATATGAGTGGATGTGTTGCGATCAAGTCGGGTCCTTCCCATTCGAAACGAATGTACCTGAAACCATAAACATAAACTATAAGCAGAAGATTAGTGAGTTCCCCCTAAAGTACCATATACTATACATGATAAAGTAAATTGCTACGAGCCAGATCATAGTCTTTCCTTGCAATGTAGAGGGCCAAATCCTGGTCTTACATTCAAGTGTCAGGGACCGAATTCTGGTCTTTCATACACTTGCCTGGGGTAGATCCTGGTCTTTCATACAATTTCTAAGGGCCATATCTTAGTCTTTCATACGATTGCCAAGGGCTAGATCCTGGTATTTCTTACACATATCGCAAAGATAACTAGAATTCTATAACAGACTAATGGGTCGACATTGGTACCTTCGACCCATGGATACAATGAGGAGACTCACCTCACCTCACATCCTAAACCAACGTCATTAACCATAAAATTATTAAATTAACGCATTTGCATGGCTCAAATGGACTCCAATCCTATATTAGCATCATACTTTCACCAAATTATGACAACCGTCAATTTTGGTCAAGCAAAGTCAAACAAAGTCAACATGTCAATAAAAATCAAACGAGTCAACGAAAGTCAACTGATTAAAGCCCCAAAACATTGGGATTTCGGTTAGGCACCTGGACCGAAATCATTAGGTGATATCGGCAGGATCATGGCCGAAATAAGCATTGCGATCTCGGTTGGACCATGGCTGAAATCACCATAGTGATCTCGGTTGGTGCGAAGGCCGAAATCACATGTGATTTCGGTTGTACCATGCCACTTGATTGGTTGATTCCTTTCCCAATGTGATATATTAGACATAACAATGCAAACATCACTTCACCCTCACTCCCCTCCTTTATATATATGGCTGAAATCACCTTAAGGATCCTCATTTACATCTTCAAACTCTCCCACTTTTCTCTCAAGAAATCATGTTCAAGCTTTCCCAGAGGGTTATTCTTCAAGTTTGGTTCTTAGGATTATGGTAAGTTCCTTCTTAATCTAGTGTTTTTACAAAAACTTTCATGCTAGTTTCATCTCATTTATACAACTCTTAGGATAATAGTATCTTCAAAGAGTTTTTCGACCACCCTCAAGAGTTCTAGGCTTGAAGATCTTCATGATCACTTTTTTTTATCCAACCACAATCACGCTCAAGTTGAGTTCATACCCCTACATTTTTCGATATTTTCATGTTTTTAGGGGGAGGATACAAGTTAAACACAATATAACTTGTATTGATATAAAAATCATTATTTATGTTTTCTTACATTTTATGTAAAAAATACTAAATACATGGAATAACGTTACTACCCAACTTATGAACTTTTACATGCAAAGTTTGCTAAAATACAAAGGTTTTCATTTCAACCGACCATACATTATAAACTATAATACGTATAGTTTATGGGTCATTTACGTTATTTTTCCATTTCGGGATGCAATACAAAAAAATAATTATTTGAAGGCATAATTATTTTACACTACGTAACTACTATGGAAGGATAATACTTCTACATACAAAATTGGTTTCTTCATTACACTACACATAAACCGTCAATACATCTTTGTGAGACACTATCTTCAAGTACTTACTAGAGTACCTACAAAAGTCTTATATTATAAGCAGAATCTCCTGTAAGAAAGCATGATACTTGTGTATAGATCTATACGGCATCAGCAATGCCGCACCTAAACTGTTAGCTACAATTGGACCGGCAGGTCTTGGGTGACAAATGTCATTAAAATTCCGATGCCTGAAGAACGTCGTAGCAGACATATCAGGTCATAGTACGGTTATAATAACTCACATGGGGTATTGACTATACATTTGGTTTACAGAACTAACATACCTTCAAATGGTTTTATACAAATAAAACTACATTACACTATTTTCTAGTACAATACAACTTGCATTTCTGGAATCATACATTCAAATGGTTTTATATAGATGTAAAATACAAAATACTATTTTATGTATAATAATATTTAAATATATTGGTCTTAAGGTTTCTAAAGCAACAACTCATTTTAAGAGAAAATATTGGATTTTCAGGAAACGCACTCTATCATTTTACAAGGATAAGTGGCAATCTTTTCCTCATACAAAATTCTTATGAACTCACAAACTTAATTGTTGACACTCTTTCAAAACTACTTATACTCTTAGGAAATCATTAAACAGGTAACCAAAGAGGTTTGAAGATGGGGCATTGTAGCATCACGTCACATATTTTTGTCATATGTATTTTGTATCAAGCAAACAATGTTTTGAACACAATGTAAACTTATAAATTATCAATATGATGACTGTATGGATTTGATCATTAATATTCAATTGTTATGATAATATATATGAAGTCATCTACCATCGGGCATTTACACCGTTCTGGTTTGGGGTGTGACAGATTGGTATCACAACAATGTTTATAGTGAACTAAGTATATCAAACCATATAAGATATACAACTATAAATATAGTGGGACTAAAACTCTCTAACTAAACTTTTTTTTCACACAAATATACTTTTAAAATAGAATGATATTTTTATAAAAATATAAATACATGCATACATTTTAGAATAGTGTCATAACTAGAAGAATACAAAAGTAAAAAAAAAAAAAAGACAAATTGGACACTACTATGCCTAGATAGTTATGTAATCATATCTGGGATAAATATAGCTTGATCAACTATATTTATGCGAGATATGACTAACATGTGTTTGGGAATAGTCGTGGTGAACAATGAGTCTAAAACTTACCAACCCTATATACCTAGAAACTCTAGAACCAAACATAAAGTTTAAAAATACTATAGGAGTATTTTACAATACCATAGAACCATACACATAGATTCTTTATATACCACTATTCTTGCATAAACGACATAGTTAGATATCGCCACAAAGACCCCTACTACCCTACCACAGCAGCCAACAGATGAATCGAGGAAGAACCAGAAGGGGTTCATGAGGAGGGATCAAACAAGGAGGCAAGTGCTGGAAAGATCGTTAATGAGCCTTACCCTATCAGGAGGAGGCATGTGACCCTTTCACCCCTCTCTTTCCAGGATGCACCCCTACAATAGGCGACCCAACTACATTCATAGGCTTGAGAAGACAGCCGACGATCCACATTCGGCATACACCCACTACACCATGCTCCGGGCCCTAGCACCCAGGGATCGAGCACTACCTCTGATTGTACTATGAGTGACCCGCTTGAGAACTTGGGTTCAGGCTCTCCATTATAAAATAGTGAAGATCAGTGGCGAAGCCCGAAACACAACGGTGCAAATTCAACACATCCACGAGGAACAAGAACACCATACGGATGCCATGCCAAACCTACAAGCAGATTTGGAGAACAATACGGACCGCCTACACTCCTTAGAGGAGGAGATAGCCGCCATAAGACGACAGATCCTTGCAGCTGAAACTAGGGCAGTCATAGCGAAACAGAAAGAGGAGGAGGCCACTCGCGAGATGTATGAGATGGCAGGGCACCTTGTGTATCATTTTGGTATATGACATACTAGTATAGCCTAGTGAGTTAGCGACTACACTACTCACACTATGTGTTAGGCTTATTGCATCTTTCATTGTAAATCAAACGAGGTACGACCTCCTAAAACCCATGAAACCCAAACCAACTTAAGGTTTTGACATCTATGTTCTATTTTGGTAACTTAACATTTGTACAATGCCTACTACTACTCACTGTCATGAGTACATCACGAGGATGTTGGCCGAAACATTGGGAATCATATAGAAAAACATGAAATTTATATGTATATATAACTATAGATGGGATACAACTAGCAATGACCATAGTTACTTTGGAACTCGTTTCATACCATGTAACAGAATCATGCCACCACGTGGAAGTAACCGACATATCGGCGCAACACTAGTTCTACAAATGGACCTCGCCACATTCCAAGTCATTGTAGCAGCCGCCTTGACATCCGTCATGACACAACTTAGCGCTAATAACACGAACGGAAACGGGAATGGTAACCACAGTTCCTATCATGGTGACAACCAAGGACACCGAGTGTGCTCCTTCAAAGACTTCCCAAATTACGAACCTAAGAACACCTACGACGAAGGAGTACTGCCCAGAAGCAAAAATTCTGGAACAAGAAAAAGGGTCGTCCGACTAAATAGCCAGCCAAAAGACAACAAACTATGGCGGTCTATACTACCACTATCCCTATTGCCTTAGTACCGACAAAACCATATGATGGAAACCTGCCTAAATGCAACCAGTGTAACTTCTATCACAATGGATTCTACTGATAGATACATTGCAACAACTACAACAAGAAGGGGCATACCACTCGTTCCTGTAGGGTGCCAGCTCAACAGACCACTGAGGTTATCGATGTTGGGATGGGTCAGGCTTGCTACAGATGTGTGGAGGTGGAGCATTTAAAATGGGAGTGCCTAAACACAAGAAACCAAAATGTATGAGGTGTCAGGAAAGTTTCAACAATAGGATATGAGGAAGCAACAAGGGACCCCGTTGGGATTACCGGTACGTTTCTCCCTAACTAACTCATATGCATGCATACGCTACAATAACGGTGTGGAGAGGAGTTTCGTGAGCAATAAATTTGAACATTTCCTCAAACAAAAACCTCAAAGTAGAAATGGCTATCGGGATGACCGAAACCACAAAAGACAAGTACGTAGGATGCACTCTAACACTAAACAACCATTCTTCCAAATCGGCCCAATGTTGGTTACAATAGAAAATTCGATGTGATTACCGGCACATATCCCCATACCAATATCAGGTGTTACAAAAAGGCCGTTCAACTTAACTTACCAAATGACGACAACCCTTGTAATCTATAATGACAAACCTGACACAAACCTCCGAATCGTCTCTCACTTCAAGGCTCAGAAGTATCCACACAAGAGGTACCACGCCTTCCTAGCCCACGTTGTGAATGAGAAACAAGAAGCGAAAGACATCATGGATGTTCCAGAAGTCCGTAACCTTTTCGATGTATTCCCAGAAGACCTCCCAGGAATACCACCCGTATGACAAGTCAAGTTCAAAATCAACTTAAAAAACAGTAGCTATGGAAAGAGTAGTTGTAAATACTGTCTCACCCAAATTAATCACTTCACTCACGTAGAAACTAAGGACCCATGCTGGTAATCTATGATTACTAAGTGTATACGTTAGGTTTATACATTCTACAGACTTAGGATTTGTGATTCCGCTTTAACTCCTATTCCTGGTTTGGTTATGGGCTTAGGGTAGAATCACTTATTCGACTGTCTTTTCAATCTTGATTATATACAACCTTTATACACAAAGCAGTTATGGAAGGACCACATATGGATCATACCACAAACTTCATGACAAGGTTGCCCAGTACTGTGGGTGGATATGCTACCATTTGGGCGATCGTAGACAAGTTAACCAAACCTACACACTTCCTATCGATCAAAGCAACAGATGAAATAGAAAAGCTGAAAGGAACGTATCACAAGGAGGTTGTGAGACTACATAGTGTTCCACTACATATTATCTCGAATAAGGGACAGCGGATTTCGCCTCGCGTTTTTGATAGTTGTTACAGAAGTCTTTGGAAACCCAAATCTTCTTGAGTACAACTTATCATCCCTAAAACAAACATTCAGAATGAGCAAAACATTCAAACAATGGAAGATATGTTTCATGCCTACGTGATAAACTTTGGAAAAGTATGGGGTGCTCACCTACCACTGGTTGAGTTCTCTTGTAACAGTAACTAACCCACCAGCATCAAAGCCACTCCGTTAGAAGCACTATACGGATATAAGTAGAGATCACCGTTAGGTTGGACTGAAGTTGGGGGCTCCCAACTTGCTGAGGGGTCGAACGACCAGTAGCACCCTCATCGGCCCTGAGATCATACATGAGGTGACAAAGAAGATCGTTCAGATCCGTGAGCGACTAAAGGTATCTTGGGATCGACAAAAGAGCTATGCGGATAAACGACGAAAGCCCTTGGAATTACAGGTTGGTGACCGTGTACTGTTAAAGGACTCACCGTGGAAGGGGATGATATGTTTTGGAAAACGTGGGAAATTGAATCCAAGATATATCGGGCCGTTTGAGATCCTCGCTAGGATTGGCCCGGTAGCTTACAAACTTCAACTATCGCAGGAACTCAGTAACGTGCATCCCACCTTTCATATGTCCAACTTGAAGAAGTACTTATCCGATGAGACTCTTGTCATTGCACTTGACTAAATTGAAGTCAACAAGAGTCTAAACTTCATCGAAGAACCAGTGGAAATCATGGACAGGGAAATCAAGAGAACAAAGCAAATTTGTATACCAAGAGTGAAGGTCTGATGGAGCGCCAAGAGAGGACTAGAATTTACTTGGAAATGCGAGGATCAGATGAAGAAAAATACCCACATCTTTTCCCCAACCCTTGAAGTCCCACACAAAATGCTAATTTCGGGATAAAATTCTTCCTAACGGGTGAAAAATGTGAAAACTCTCAATTTTGGTCAAGCAAAGTCAACAAGTCAGTAAAAATCAAATGATCCAATGAAAGTCAACCGGTTAAGGCCCCAAAACATTGGAATTTCGGTTAGGCACCTGGACCGAAATCACTAGGTGATTTCGGTTGGACCATGGACGAAATCACCATTGTGATCTTGGTTGGACCATGGCCAAAATCACCATAGTGATCTCGGTTGGTGCTAAGGCTGAAATCACATGTGATTTCGGTTGTACCATGTCACTTGATTGTTGGATTCCTTTTCCAATGTGATATATTACACATACCAATGCAAACATCACTTCACCCTCACCCCCTCTTTTATATATATAGCCGAAATCACCTTAAGGACCCTCATTTACATCTTCAAACTCTCCCACTTTTCTCTCAAGAAATCGAGTTCAAGCTTTCCCAAAGGGTTATTCTTCAAGTTTGGTTCTTAGGATTGTGGTAAATTCCTTCTTAATCTAGTGTTTTTATAAACACTTTCATGCTAGTTTCATCTCATTAGTTTCATCTCATTTATACGCATTATCATGTGTTAAACTCTTAGGATAATACCATCTTCAAAGAGTTTTTGGACCACCTTGAAGAGTTCTAGGCTTGAAGATTTTTACCATCGCTTTTTTATCCAACCGCAATCACGCTCAATGTGAGTTCATACCCCTACATTTTTCGAGATTTTCATGTTTTTAGGGGGAGGATACAAGTTAAACACAAGAGAACTTGTGTTAATATACAAATCTTTATTTATGTTTTCTTACATTTTATGTAAAAATACTAAATACATGAAACAACATTACTACCAAGCTTATGAATTTTTGCATGCAAAGTTTACTAAAAATACAAAGATTTTCATTTCAGCGGAACATACATTATAAACTATAATATGTATAGTTTATGAGTCATTTACGCTATTTTTCCGCTTCGGGATACAATACAAAAAAATAATTATTTAAAGGAATAATTATTTTACTCTACGTAACTGTTATGGAAGGATAATACTTCTACATACAAAATTGGTTTTTTCATTACACTACACGTAAACCGTCAATACAGTTTTGTGAGACACTATCTTCAAGTACTTACTAGAGTACCTACAAAATTCATGTATTATAACCAAAATCTCTCGTAAGAGAGCGTGATACTTACGTATAGATCTTTATAGGACTAACAATCCCACACCAAATTGTTAGCTACAGTTGGATCAGCAGGTCTGGGGTGCCAAATGTCATTAACATTCTAACACCCGAAGAACGTTTGGTTTACGGAACTAACATACCTTCAATTGGTTATAATAACTAACATGTGGTATTAACAATACATTTGGTTTACGGAACTAACATACATTCAAATGGTTTTATATAAATAAAACTACATTACACTATTTTCCAGTACGATACAACTTGCATTTCTGGAATCGTACATTCAAATGGTTTTATATAAATTTAAACTACAAAATACTATTTTAAGTATAACATATCGATCTTAAGGTTTATAAAACGACAACTCATTTTAAAAGAAAATATTGGATATTCTGGGAACACACTCTATCATTTTACAAGGATAAATGACATTCTTTTCCTCATACAAAAATCTTAAGAACTCACAAACTTAAATGTTGACACTTTTTCAAAACTACTTGTATTCTCAGGAAATAAATAAACATGTAACCAAAGAGGTTTTGAAGATGGGGCATTGTAGCGTCACGTCACATATTTTTGTCATATGTATTTTGTATCAAGAAAACAATATTTTGAACACAATGTAAACTTATAAATTATCAATATGATGGTTGTATAACTTTGATCATTAATATTCAATTGTTATGATATTGTACATGAAGTTATCTAACCCCAAACATTTCTGTCGGTCTTGTTTGGAGGTGTGACAGATGGACTTAAAATCATGCATGGTTGATCCTCAATCATCAATATGCTAACTTTATGGACTAAGGATCTCAAAAATATCAAGAGAAACAACTTCTAACTTCTGGAGTGGAAGAAATCCACTAGATCTCATTCAATGGACTAAAAAGTGAACATAACTCCATAATACTAGATCTAAGCATGTAATGAACAAGTTCCAAGATTTATACCTCAATGAATCTGGAATGATGAGTAGAATCTGGATCTACAAGCTCTCCATTTGTCAAAGCTCCTTCAAGACTCTTCTTCCTCAAGAATCACCAATACATACTAAAACACACACAAATAGGGTTAAATCTTCTCTAGAGGGGTTAGGGTTTCGAAATGAGGTTCAAAGGGAAATGGAGGCAGAGAAATGAGGGGATCATGGGTCATTAAGATGCTTAAAGAGTGTCCAAACCTAAAAATTGAGGTTTTGGTCCTGACCGAGAACGCATTGCGTTCCTGCATGGACGCATAACGTTCCTAATGGACGCATTTCGTTCGTGTGAATGGACATTTTCCTCAACTGCTACAAGGGTCCTATTTTGCCAATCATTCTCATAACAAGGGTATAAATGGAATACCTGGAAAACAAGGTGTTACAACTCTCCCTCCTTTAAACTAGAATTCGTCCTCGATATCTGTTGTTGCAAATAAGTCTGGGTAGTGCTTCCTCATCTCATCTTCTTGCTACCACATTCACTCAGAGCCCTCTCGGTGCTGCCATTGCATCTTCACCAGATTCACCACTTTATTACGCAGAGTCTTGGTCTTCCTGTCAAGAACCGCAATCAGCCTCTCCATGTAGTTCAAGCACTCATCCACTTGAATATCATCCAAAGAAATCACTACCGAATCATCAGATAAATCCTGTCGGTATGCAACCTTGCCTACCCGGGAAAAATCCTAAATGGACCAATAAATCGGGGGCCTAACTTTCCCCGCTTCCGAAACCAGATGATACCTTTCCAAGGTGACACCTACAGAAGCTCTAAGTCCCCACCTGAAACTCGAGGTCTGAACGTCGCAAGGAATAACTAGTTCTACACTACTTTGGGTTTGAACTCTCACTAACTGGCACTCACAGTCATGGCCCCCTTGTGGCCCAACCAGTTCATCTCGATGATCACCTTCGACCCTCGCAAAGGAATCGACACCAGATCAATCGAGCACCTCTCATTGAACAGGTGCAGGACACATCTACGATGAATCCTCGAAGCACTCACGGAATGATCATTAACAATATCGACCTCCAATGGGTAATCCAGAATCCTGGGATCATCACTAAACTTCTTGCTAAGCGCAAGATATATAAAGGATCGGGTAGCTCCCGAATCAAATAAAACATGAGAAATCATACCATTGACCGGAAAGGTCCGTATACAAGATCAGATATAACATGAGCATATGAATAAGGAAAGCAATAAAATGTATGAATCAGTTACATACCAGTAACCACATCGCTGCATAGGCCTCATCAGTGGTCAGCTGAAATGCCTTGCTCCTCACCACACGTGCCTCTGTTTAGCCCTGGCGGCCATCCGTAATCCTCAATGTGGTTGGTGTTGGCGTTGCCACTACCCCTCCCATCAATCTCGGACAATCGGCCTTTTTATGGCTGGTTTGACTGTAATGGAAGCAAATCAGAGCATCCTGGGGGTAGTCCCTACTAACGTGGCCCCACAGACCACAGCTGAAACATCCTGGACCCACCGCTCAACATGCCCTACTATGAGGCTTTCCGTACTTTCCATAATGGTCCTGACCCTGCTGACCCTAAGTGTGTGAATCGGAAGTCTTGGACCTCTTAGCCTGGCCCACTGTTGTCTGTACCTGCTTTGGTTTATGTTTTTTTCGAAGCTCTAGCTCAATCTCCTTACAGGCCCTGTTGATCATACCATTCAGGGTCCTGCACCCCGAAATGCTCACGAACTCCCAGATATTATCCCTCAACATGCATGGTATATTTTCTTCTTCATTTCCTCATCTGTGGCGTATTGGGGAACCAAAAGAGTCGTCTCCCTGAACTTGGCAGTGAACTCCGCTGCAGTATCAGTATTCTGGTGAAGATTCTAGAATGCCCTCGCCAACTTGATAGCCGGTGCAAACTCCCTCTGGAATCTCGAAACGAAATCCTACCAAGTCATGACTGCCACAATCGCCGTCCCTATAGCTCGGCCAACCTCATCCCACCAGTCACGTGCCTAATCCCTCAACAAGCATGATACAAATCCTACCTTCGCCTCCTCGGGAAAAAAGCTCGTCCGATGAGAATTCTCCATGTCAGCGATCCAATGTCGGCTAGCTATGTGTCCTTAGCCCCAAAGAACTTAGAACCTCCACACGCCTTGAACTCTTGAAATGAGAGAGTTCATGCTCCTGTCTGAATCGCAGTGACCTCGACCCGAAAAGCCCTTAGCAACTCCTCCATAATCTCTATGATACCCTCCTTGATGGTACCAAACATCACAGTGGTACCATCCAAAATGTCATGAGTAACCTCTGCTGCAATAAGCTCACACAGCCTCTCATCAATTGTTCTTGTGCTTGAGCCAGAACCTGAACTAGAACCTCATCCTCGAGTAATCACCGCCATCCTCAAACTGAAACACAACATAGAAACAATCAACATAAGACTCGAGGGGATTCTCACTATTCATGTCTCCTTAGAATCTCCAGGTCTATCCTTGTCTCAATTATAAATCTTATGCTTCCAGTAGTACAAACCCAATACTATCTTCCATACCTATCTGTACCTTCCTCAAGAATCGTCTTGATTTCTCTAAGTCACCATACTAGGACTATATACCAATCTTATGCTAAACATCATACATATCCTAGGCTCTCCTAAGAATCCTCAACTCTCATCGCTCACAAACTAAGAACCAAAATCAGCACCGTTGGTTGCCTTATGCATGCAAGTTATACATAAAATGGGATCACATAAATTGTCAAATGATGATTCTACCCTAAGTCCACAACCAAACAAGGAACATGAAATAAGGCTAAATCGATCATTCTAGGGCTATATAATCCTAATCGTATATAACTTTGAAAGCATACATTTAGCAATTAAATGAGTCGATATCAATTCGAAGTAATACATAGCAATCAATCCTCCTAGGCTATAAGGAATCACATAAATTAGGTAATTCTAACATATTATTCCTGAAGCTATCCTTAGCCCTGATTTAACATGCAATTCACATATCAAGCATACTACTCATAATACATAAATATGGGTACTTAGGAACCACTTACTTGAGCTCGACTGATTGCATGCATCGCACCCTTTTTACTTAATAAAAAATCTTTTTTTTTTCAAAAAATTTGATTTCTTTTTCTTTTGAAAAGATTATCATTTCCTCAGTTTGAGTTCTGACACACCATAAAGTGTGTCTGAATCCCTCAAACCAAGGCTCTGAGATTAACTTGTAACCACCCAAAAATAGTGAGAAAATTTTCATTTTAATTTAACCAGAAACCATTGAGTATTCAAAAACACTCCCAAATAAAATATGTCAGTGTGAGAATAAACATCAGAGTACAAAATCCAAATCATAAAAATATGCAAAATATGGGTGGGTGCGTTGAAATCTAGTTGGGCCCTTCTCCTTCGAACCAAAAGTACTTGAAACCATAAACATAAACTGTAAGCAGAAGCTTAGTGAGTTCTCCCAAAATACCACATAATATACATGATAAAGTAAATTGCTATGATCCAGATCAGTCTTTCCTTGCAATGTCGAGGGCCAAATACCGGTCTTACATTCAAGTGTCAGGGGCAGGATCCTGGTCCTTCATACGATTGCTATGAGCCAAATCCTGGTCTTCCATACAATAGCCATGGGCCAAATCATGGTCTTCCATAAAATAGGTAAGGGCCAAATCCTGGTCTTTCTTACATATATCGTATAGATAACCAGCATCCTCTATAACAAAGTAATGGGTCGGCATTGGTGCCTTCGACCCATAGATACAGTGAGGAGACACACCTCATAGACAGGCGGAAAAACTGAAACAATACGTTGCTCCAAAAACTGCTCTATTGATCACCTTAACAAATAACAGTGACCAAAACTCAGACTACAACTCAAAATACCCTAAGGTCAAACTTTGTCAAAAGTCAAAAACTCAACCGAGTCAACCTAGCGTGAGAACGCATAGTATCTAGAATGGATGAATTACGTTCAGAATACATAGCGTTCCTAGGAGGACAAATTGCCTTCTTCAGCCGACTCCATTTCATTCCATTAATAGCCTAATCCTTAAGCTCTTTTGCTAAATTTTCAAATCTAGTCCTAAGCCAACATCCTTAACCACAAAGTTATTAACTTGATTCCTTTGCATGGCTCAAATGGACTCAAACCCTAGATTTAGCATCTTACTTTCACTAGATGGACTTAAACTCATGAATGGTTGATCCTCAATCATCAATATGCTAACTTTATGGACTAGAGATCTCAGAAACATCAAGAGAAACAACTCCTAACTTCTGGAGTAGAAGAAATCAACTAGATCTTATTTATGGGACTAAAAAGTGAACAAAACCCCATGATACTAGATCTAAGCATGCAATGAACAAGTTCTAAGCTTTATACCTTAATGAAGCTGGAAATAATGAGTAGGATTTGGATCTACATGCTCTCCCTTGGTCAAAGCTCCTTCTTCAAGACTCTTCTTCCTCGAGACTCACCAACACACACTAAAACACACACACAAAGTGGGTTAAATCTTCTCTAGAGGGGTTAGGGTTTCGAAATGAGGCTCAAAGGGAAATGGAGGTTGAAAAATGAGGGGATCATGGGTTATAAAGATGCTTAAATAGAGTCCAAACCCTAAAAATTAGGGGTTTGGTCCAGGCTGAGAACGCACTGCATTCTTGCATGGACGTAACGTCCAGAACGTATAGCATTGCTAATGGACGCATTGTGTTCCTGTCAATGGAAATTTCCCTCAGTTGCTACAAGGGACCCATTTTGCCAATAATTCTCATATCAATGGTATAAATTGAATACCTGGAAAACAAGGTGTTACAACTTTTTCTAATATAATTGCTATAATATATTTATTTTAACTTTTTGTAAAATTAAGATTAAAATAAACATTACATTTCTATAATATTAAAAAAGTTGAAAAGATCTTTTTTATACAAAGATAATATATTTTTTCATAATGTAGTTTTACGCTTTTTTTTGTTTGTTAAAATATTAATTAGAAGGTTAAACAATGTAATGTATAATGAGGTCTATAGTGAATTGAAGAAATATATAATAATATTACATTATTAAGGTTATTTTGTTTATTAATCGATTATAGGAGCTCTATATATTTAATACATATTAGAGTATATTTTAAATAAATTTGGTAAAATACAAAATAATTGTTTCGTATAAATTTTGAAAAAAGATAATTCTAATGCTATAAATCATGAAGTAAATTAAATTATAGGAAGCTTTAGGAGTTAATTATATTAATAATAAAAATTTATATCTATAAAGTTGTATTTTTTAACGACTACAAATTTTTAACAATAACATCATAAGTATCTTTTAAAAAATAATAGCAACATACTTACCTTTCATTCCAATAATAGCAATGAACTTATCTTTTTTAAAATAATAACAACATACTTTTCTTTTCAATCAATAATAGCAACATATTTACCTTTTAATCCACTAATAGCAATGAAGTTATCTATTGTTACAAATAATAGCAACATATTTATTTTTTTAACAAATAATAGCAATATACTTTTCTTTTACACAAATAATAGCACCATTATTTTCTTTTCAATCAATAACAGCAACATACTTATATTGTTATCGAATAATAGCATCATACTTATCTTTTCAAGTAACTATTGTTTATTTGACACCATGTAATGCATTATCAATTGTACAGACAATTATATTAAACAAAGCTCAACCTACATTTCAACATCCAATCAAAAATCAAAACTCTCTTGGATGAGAAAATTTAGGAACACCTAAATTTGATTTTAGAGGGAGAAACACCCCTCTCTCCGCCTTTCTCTGCTCCTCTCCATCCCACTCCATCTTCAACCTCCCACGACTCCGTTTTCAACTCTTACACTCCCCCCTTCCCCCCACTTCTTATCCCCTTCTATTTGGGATCATCTCTCCCATACATCTACCCCATGCTATCTCCACCACCAAAAACTATTTTCTTAAAAAACCTTTGCTTTCAGCCGCTTCTTCAGCCTCGATATCTCTCCTAGAATTTCACGTTTCTTCAACCCACACGGTTCTTACCACACGCTCCATCAACTCCTCCCACAGTTCACGTATATAATCATTGGTTATAGAGAGGTATATATGGCATATAAGGTTAGTTGATATTAGATGCTTTTGGAGTTTGATTTTTATGGGGAGGGGATATGGACTAAATGTTGTAATCCAAAGGTGTGGATCTAAGGAAATTGGATTATTAGTAGGAAAAGTTGGTTCTTATGGTGGAAATCAAATGGAAACTTGGTGGAACAATTTATAAGTATTTTTTTTGTAGACTAGTTCAAAATATCCCAAGTAATCCAATACCTTGAATAGATATTATGTTTGGAAAGTTGTTTGCTTTTCATCTAACAATTTTCTGGGTTCGGGTTTCAGGAAAAAAGCAGGACAAATTGGATATTCTTTAAAATGAAAAGTTTTCATTGCAAATTAGTTTTTTTTTTGTTCTTTCCAAAATTTTTTATGTTAAAAAATAATCTTTATTGATGACTCCTCCAAACGTAATAATTTGGCACAATAAATAAAATATCATAAGCAATTTTGCTACACTGTAAAATCTAGATAGACAAATTACTGGAAATACCAATGTACTTTACTCGCTATACTAATACGACAATATATTTTACTTTTTAACCATAATAGCAATGTACTTATATATATTTTCCAACGCTGGCAACATGCTTATATTTTTTTTATTACATGCAATAGCAATACATAACCTATAATAGCAACATATTTCCTTTTTTTTTTTGCTAATAATAGCAATATGTAAGAAAATAAAGTACATTTACTGGTAAGAATAAATAAACCTCGCTGTTATCAATACAAAATTCCCTAAATTTATTTATTTATTTATTATATTTTTGTTTATACTAAAACCACCTCAAACTTGGAGTGAAATTGGTCTGAACCAAATCTCAACGAGCTTCATGGTTTAGAAGTGATAAAGAGGCAACGAGCTTCATATGATATCGATACAATTTCCTTATTTTAGTATTAGAAATAGAGAAGGATTCCAAGATGTAGTGTATAAATATCTTTATGTTTAATCATAATGCATCATACAATAATTGAAATATATTTTGATATAGGTTACATAAGGTCATGAAAGTATATAAAACATTGACAGTTTGACTCATTGTTCCAAAATAATTCATAAAATCCAGCCACGCATGCCCATGATTTACCTATCCAAAATTTAAATTCAAGAGCATTAATTAAGTGACTGTTTTTACATGTCATTCCATTACCTTTTTTCTTTTTTTTTTTCTAATTGCCAATGAATCCAAGCCAATGGAGAAAGATTGCAAAAAGAAGCATAAATACGACCATAAGAAACCCCTGCCTCCCCAGAAGCCAATTTTTGGTTTTTACAGCACCTTCACATGCTGTTTTTATTCGATCAGCCAACTTTATCTGTAACAACCCCACCACATCTTTAATTAAACAAAATCCAAAATCCAAAAATCTAGAAACAATAAATGCATGAATATATAAATAGTGTTTAATTACCAGTCTATCGATGGTCTCCGGTGACAAAGACGACATGACTTGTTGGGCTCTTTCTGCATCCTCCTGAGAGAGTTTGATGTCAGGTGTCATCTTTCCAATCAATAAACCAAACATCAGTTAATCAAATGTCAGTTGATACACAATCTGTTAATATGCTTTTTGATTATACAATAGCATATATACCTCACGCATGTCTGGATTCGTCAATTGGCTTTGTGGAATATTACTCCTATTTGTTTCCATTGGATTTTGAGTGTTGAAAGATGATGCCATTTCAGACCTCTTTTGGAGCTCTTCATTTAGCATCATAATTATCATGTCAGTTTCCTTTTCACTCATTTCTGAAGAACCATTGTTGTCACCTTGAAAGGAGGTGATCACTTGGAGCATATTTTCTAAATCTTCTGGTTCTGGTGCAGGCATGAAGTTCTCCAAGAATCTATTCAATAAACCAAGAAAATACCATACCAAACACTAGATTACTTCTCAAATACTGTACAACCTGTCATGTCATGCGTAAGAAAATGTACACAAACCTGATGAGTTCTTGGTTCTGCAGATACTCTGAAGATTCTGAAATACATACAAGATGTAACAAAAGAATACATACATGTTGGTCAATAAAAAACTTGACTTGAAAAAAAAAACACAAAATACCTTCTCCTGGTGTACCCTCATCACCATCTTCAATTAATATTTCCTTGCCCTCCCTTTATCAGTACATAAAGGAAATTAATATATTTTGTTAAAGATTACATGATTAATAATTTATAAAATTGCATTTGGAAAGAATATCAATATTAGCTGTGAATCAACCAATTTTTGCAAGGTTTCTACAAATTATCGTGAATTCAAAAGGGATTGGCCGAAAATTATATTTTTCAATTCGAAAGGTTGATTTGAATTTAAATTGAATTTAATACCAATGTTTTAAAAACTGATTTTTTAGTTGAACCGGTATGGTGAGCGGTTCCCGGTTCAACCGGTTCGACCGCCGGGTGAACCGGTTTCTATACTTTTTATGTTTTTTTTTTCCATTTTCCTACACATACGTATATATAGAAATTATGAATTTGATGTTTACAAGTTCAAACATTAAAAATACACATAAAAATAAGTTGTAGATGAATCCAAATACATTAAAATAACACATAACCATAAGTTTTAATGTTTTTACATCAATCCATATACGTTAGAAAGAAAATAAAATATAATACCGAAACAAAATATAGTTTTTGATGAATACAAACACATCAAAAAAATTTATAACATTTACCATATGTTTTTATTTATAGAAAACTAAATAGATTTGAAAAAAATCATTAAAGTTTATTGTGTAAATGGTTCTTTTTTATGTGTTTTTATTCGGTTTAACCGGTTCAACCGGTTTATTTTTGACCGGTTTTTTCTAAAAACCGGCCGGTTCAATCCGGTTCAGAAATCAATGTAAAACCGGTGATAATTGAACCGCTCCCTCTCCCGGTTCCCGATCCAACCGGTTCGACCGGCCGGTTCAAACCGGTTTTTAAAACATTGTTTAATACATTGATTGACAAATTATTGAAAATTTATGGAGACATTTAAGTTTACTTATCTTTTTTATTATATTTTTAGATTAGATTTTTTTTTATAATTTAATTTAATAACAAAGCCAAAAAAACCACAAATTGCCAAGTGGATTTAAATGATTTTGAAAAAAATAAAAAAATGTCATGTGGCATATTGAATTAGGTGATTACATGTGGCAAAAAACATTAGGTAGGAAGGATATAAGGATCAAAGGCATAGTTCATTCAAAATCTTAAATGAAAATCAATGATTAGTCGATTACTGCTTCCAATTAGATCAAAGGTATGAAAAACAACTCATAAAATAAAAATAATATTTTTTTTGTTTGTATATATAGTCGAGTTTTGATCCTCATATTTGGTTTTTCATCAGATCGATGCGTGCATGTGTTTGAATTAATGATGGTTGATACATATACTAATGATCGTGATTAATTGAATGTGCAGACATTCGTATGCCCATTAAAAAAGAATTGATTGATACAAAAATAAAAGGAAAATTTGTTGGACAAGAAGTTGCTACAAGTCGATTGGAAAACTCACTACAACACAATTACACAGAAGCTTATAAATTAACCACAACTTTAGGATATGATGGTTTTGTGCATTTCTGGAAAATGGGTTAAAACCCACGGGTTTTAACCTAGAACCCATGAGTATATGAGTTGAACCCAAGAAACCGAAAAACCGCCAAAACCGACTCCAGAACCCAAGAAAGAGAACCGATAAAAAACCGAGTCTATTGGGTTCTGAAAACCAAAAACCGACAGTGGGATCCAAAACCGACCCATATACAGCCCTGATTAATATTCCACACCACTTCATGATTTACTAAAGTATATAAGAAAATTAATAAAAAAAAGAAGAAAATACCTGGTAAGATACTTCTGAGTGGACTGGCTCCTTAATTCTGTGCGTGCCAGTGTGCTATCCATGGCTTGTATGCGGCAGTGGGGTCCAAGTACTTCATGGGTATATATCTCGGTTGCAAAAGCACAAGACTGAAGAAGTGATATGGATCCGAAAACATGTAGACCATTCATCGAGGAAATACTATGTGGAAGATGACTTATTCCTGTAAACGCTATATTTAACCCTTGTAAAAGCTTTAGGTTTCCCAAATCCTCTGGCAATTTCTCAACTTGTCTACATTCGCGGAGATAGAGATGATTTAAAGATTTCATGTTACAGAGGCTGTTTGGAATATCTCGTAAAGATTCACACTTTCCTAGGTTCAGCATCTCTAAACTCTCTAGTTGCCCAATATCCTCGGGTAACTTCTCGAGGCCTCCACAAGAGTCAAAGTGTAGAGATTTCAGATGACTCAGCATGCAAATGCTATCTGGAATACGTCTAATATTTATAGAAATGAACACCAGCTCCTCTAAATTTCCTAACCAGCCAAGGTTCTCCGGTAACTCTTCAAGATGTTGGCAATCTCCAAGTTCGAGAGATTTCAGATTTTTCAACATACAAACACTATCAGGAAGACGCTGAATACTTGTAGTCGATAAACTCAGCTCCATTAAATTTTCTAACAAACCAAGATTCTCCGGCAACTCTTCAAGATGCTGGCAATCACTAATGTTGAGAGATTTCAAATGTTTCAACATACAAACACTATCAGGAAGACGTTTGACGTGTGTAGACAACAAAATGAGTTGTTCCAAGCTTTTCAACTGGTCAATGTCGTTAGGAACCTCCGTAATACAGCCCTGAAATTTAACTTCTCTTAGATGTTGTAAGCCACAAATGCTTCCTGAAACACTCTCAAGTTTTGTGCAAGGCTGAAGATCTAGAAAAACAGTCTTATAATCAATTCCTTCTCTTGACAAAGGTGGTTCTTTATAATATACAAATGTAAATCGTAGATTGTTTGTGTGGTCCTTTGGAAAATCCTCCAAGGGATCCACTTTCACAGCTAACACAGGTAGACTAAGAAGCACATGTGGTTCCAATTGTTTAACAAAAGGAAAAGATACAGACCATGGGCAACCACGTAAATCTATGTAGATAAGCCTTTTTAGACATCCAGCAGGCGCATAAATCTTTTCCAAATCACGACATCTTTCAAGACCTAACCTCTCAAGATTGGGAGTCATCCCAAGGTCAAGGGTCCTCACCTTCGAATTTTTAAGGTCGAGGAACCTGAGTTTCTCAAGAACCTATCAAATGCAAAAAAGAAAAAAAAATTAGACAGAGTACTGTTGTATCCGCTAACAAATAGATGAAAAGCATTACAATGAATCAACCATTGTACCTTTCTTTCTCTACTTTCCCATAGTTGTGTGATTTTGCTTCCAGTCAATTCAAGTCCAACAAGATTCTTTGCTCGAAATGTGTGGGGTAAAGAGAAACCAGGGTATTTATCCTATATCAGATACTGTAACGAATTCGGAAAGGAGGGTTTCATTTCATCAAACTTCCAGTCACTAGGGAAACAGTCACTATCGTTCCCCAAAACACAAAGATATCTAAGTTTCTTCAGGTTTCCAAGTTTTTGGATGATAATTTCAGGACTCAGTTCACACAGCAGCAAGAGCAGCAGCATTCCAGTACATGTTGAGGTTGCAGTACCCTATGATCCAAAAGCAGTCACCATGAAACTTGTGTTAGAGGCTGCAGTACCTATAATTAAAAATATGTTGCTTGCAATAAATTCGATCCTTACCTCATCATCAGACAATAATTCTACAATTTCCTCTTCATTCCAGAGTCGGCTATGTTTGTTGAGTTCATGGGGGTGGGGGTGCTCTCGCCGAATAATATTCTTGCCCAATTCTTGTATTGTATCATGCATGCCCAATCTACCATCTGAAATCGTTACGAGAGATTTGTGCTCAAGAATTCTTAAACCATATGTAGCATGAAATCCACAGCTCTCAAGGATTCTAATTGCAAATTCATGAGAAATCCCGTTCAAGAAGCATGCAACATCTAAGAAGATTTCCTTGTGATCATCCTCTAGGCTGTTATAGCTTATTTCCAATACATCTAGAGTCTCTTGTAGTGGAATTTTTTCAAGTCTTTTAAGTGCATCTCTCCATACATCCTTATTTTCACCACACAGATGGGAACCCAAAACCCTAATCGTTAAGGGAAGACCATCAGCATAATGTACTACTCGGGCTGCAAGCTCTTCATACCCTTGATCTGGAATATATCTCCTAAACGCAAACCAACTGAAGAGGCGAATTGCTTCCTCATCCGACAAGAAATCAACATCATGAATCCACTTCTCATTCACTCGATGTGACAGCAGCACTTTCTCGTCTCTTGTTGTAATGATGATTCTACTTCCATCCTTAAACCAATCACCAGCTAACGCCTCGAGCTGTTTTGTATCATCCACATCGTCTAGAACAAGAAGCACTTTCTTATAGGGTAGCCTCGTTCTCATGATTCTTTTCCCATCATTAACACTTCCCACAATGCGTTCATCTTTAAGAACATCTGAAAGGATTTGTTGTTGCAATGACTCCAAACCCTTCTTTTTTGAAACTTCTCTTATGTCAGCAACAAAGCTACTACCTTCAAAATGGGAAGATATTTGATCAAAAATAGCTCTGGCTAAAGTCGTCTTCCCAATGCCTCCCATCCCCTTGATCCCTATCATCCGGGCTTTATCTTTCAATCCGATCCCCAAAGACGCCTCCAAAGCTTGCATCCGCTGTTCCATGCCTATTAGATGTTCATCATTGCCCAAATGAATGGAACCTAGCTTCAATGAAATTTCTTCAACAATTTTTTTGATGGCTTCAGCTTCATGCCTGTAGATTAAACAATATTTAAGTAGCTTGCTCAAGATCCCACATGATCAATTAGTTTCAGCACTATACCATACATATATTTCATGTTTCACAAATATATATCCATCTAGAATGTTGGAAATAAGAAGATTAATGTTTGATGCTTTGTTTATAAGGCTCAACTGAAAAAGAAAAAAAAAATTGTTGATGTAGAAATACCTCTACCCAGACACCAAAGATCAATGCAAAAATGCACATATTCCTCTTTAATTTGAAGGAAACGATTTCAATAATAGTTAGTATTTATAAGCATATTGTTTCTAAAACTTAAATACTAACTACAAATCTAACCCATACTTCATAAATCAAGGAAGAAATACCCAGACACCAAAGAAAAGAAAAATCTATCATTACATAAAAGATGCAACTTTGAGTTAGAGATATACAATATAATATTGATGACCCATCTACATGATAATACAAAAACGAAAGAAGTTTTTTGCAGAGATATGATGAAGGAAGGAATTTATACCCATTAGCAATGTTTTTAAGGTCCCACCCAACCAGATTGCCTGCATCTTCCAGAGCTTTTTCCCATTTCTTAATTTGTTCGTTGTCCTTATGTTTGGCGATTGCTCTTCCAACTGGCCCAGTTTGATGGCGGATGTCGCTGGGCTCCACACCATAAAAGAGTGGATAAGCAATCTGTTGGTTCCCATCTTGGCATTCCATAATCTTCGTGATCTCCTTCAAGCACCAAGAAGAAGATGCATAGTTTTTGGAGAAAACTATGATAAAGAACCTCGACTCTTCAATGGATTTGAAGAGCTCATCGATCCGTTTTCCTTTCTCGAGCTCCTCGTTATCCCTGAAGGTATGAATACCTTTTTGCTTAAGAGAAGCATAAAGATGATCAACGAAGGTCTTACGTGTGTCTTCTCCTGTAAAGCTTAAGAACACCTGATACTTGAAGCTCTTTTGATTGGATGAAGTTGAAGAAGACGCCATTAAAGGTTTTCTTGAGACAGATTCTTAAGAAATAACTGCAAAGAAATTAGGAATGTGTGAATTACACATACATTTTGTGGGTTATCTGTAATACACGCCAATGAAGAAATTTCAAATGCCCCGACCAGGCCGCCTGGATTGAATGGATGCATTTGCTTATGAAGTTACGTTGCAACTTGCAATGGTTGACTGAAGAAGTCAGCCAAAGTTGACTAATTTCATGTTTACTCCCTGTGACATTCCAAATATAGCAGGTTTAGTTCACAAGATTTATTTCTTGTTGTGTTCATCCATATTTCCGAAATGTACGTAAATAACATGTTTTGAGGAAGATAGAGGCGGTGTATGAATAAGCTCTACTTAACTCTAGTTACCTTATTACTAATTTTCAGCCAGGAATATGTAAAAGATGAAATAAATAGAGTTAAGTAGAGCTTATTCACATACCGACTCTATCTCCCTCAAAACATGTTATTTACATTTAGGAAATATGGATGAACACAACAACAAATAAATCTTGTGAACTAAACCTCCTATATTTGGAAAATCACAGGGAGTAAACATGAAATTAGTCCAACTTTTGGCTGACTTCACTACTAGAAAATAGGGGGGTTTTCTACGGAAAATAGCAACGGAAAATTTTCGTACGGAAAATAAATCTTGTGAATTAAACCTGCTATATACGGAAAATAGCTACGGATTAACTATAGAATGGGACACCCTAATTTTGTAACGGAATGGCTACGGAATAGCTACGGATATAAATTTGTAGCTATTTTGTAGCTAATTAGCTACGGGCTAACGACGGAAGAAAATAGCTATGAAATAGCAACGGATTTATAATTTCCATTATTATTATTATTTTTCATTATTGGACTCTTAATTTTTTTTTGGATCACTTTTCTTACATATTTAAGACACGAACAATTAAAAATCATACTACTAATAATATTTATAAACATCATAATAATATATAATAATTGTAACAAATATGTTTAACACACAAACAAACGATTAAACAAAAAAAACCTATGTTTAACACATCAATACGGTGAAATAATCTATGTTTAATTTATAACTAATGAAAATTGATTATAATAAAGGGAAATATGTATATTTGTATGTGTATTTATGTATTTATCTATGTATGTATGTGTATGTATGTATATGTATGTGAATGTGGGTGCGTATGTAAATGTATGTGTGTATTTGAATGTGTATGTGTATGTTTATGTGTATGTGTATACATGTGTGTGTATTTCAATCAACCATTGCAGTTTGCAACTTAACTTTGCAAGCAAATGCATCCCTTGCGGCCTGGTGGGGGCATTTGAAATTTCTTCATTGGCGTGTATTATATATATATATATATATATATATATATATATATATATATATATATATATATATATATATATATATATAGAGAGAGAGAGAGAGAGAGAGAGTGTGTGTGTGTGTGAGAGAGAGGTTCATGTATTCTGAATGGTGGATAATTATAGACCAATCATTTTAAATATTAATATTTAAAAACTATTTAAATATATAACGGGAGTTTGGTAAATTGACAAATAAATAAATTAGTTTAATTAAAATTCAATCATAATAAATTATTATGGTAACTAATTTATTTATTAAGCCTATAATTATGGTAGATATCTTTTTTTCCTTCTATTCCTATGACATTTATTATCAACATTAACAAATTTCCTCTTTTTTCTTCTATCTCTGTCGGTCTCCTTTTATGTTCTCATCCCTCTCCAGGCCAAGGACATCAAAAACAGCTCACAGCCCCCGACGTCGCCCCTATCTTAATGAGAAAAAATCGGCATTTATGTTGAAGACCTGGCCGCTCTCCCATCAGTTGATGTGGTAGCATAGAAATCACCATGAGTCTCTTTAGCCACGATAGCAGGTATGTCGATTTTGGTTTCACGGGACTACTAAATCAGAATTCTCTCGAAAAAATAAATTTTGATCGGTTTTGAAGTCATATGAACTCGCTGAGTTTGGAAATGACTAATCTTTTGAAGTTATTTTATATAAATTTAAAGAAATAAATTCTCATATATACTAAGTAGTACCTCCTACTGCGATTTGTAGGTTATGTTGATTCCAACAGGTTCGATACCTCATTTCCCTTCTTGTCAAATTAAATGAATGGTGGAAAGTAGTATAAAAAATTATTAAGGTTTATCATATTCCAGAAAGGAAAAAACCTATATATGGTACTTAAGTGGGATTAATTAGGTTTTGTAACATCCCGACTCCCATGTATAAATTTTAAACCTTCATATTCATATTTGTAGACTAACTCGGCGAGTTGGATGCCACAACTCGTCGTGTAGAAACCGACAAAGCCGTGTGGATTCTAAAACCTACTCGACGAGTTGGAGGCCCCAACTCGACGAATAGAGGATGTGCATGAAAACCCTAATTTTTAGGGTTTGCAACCTATTTAAAGGACCTTAAGTCCTCCTTCTAGCCTCCTTATCACCTTTTCACGTCCAAAAGCAAGCCCTAATGGAGCTAACCCCTATTTTGAGTGTGTGTATGTGTGTGTGAGGCTAAAAGTGTGTGTTTGCTGCATTTCTTAAAAAGACTTGAAGATTTAGAAGCTTTGAACGAGAAGGGGCTTGTAGATCCAGCATCTACATTGTTTTGGCATTCATTTGAAGGTAAAAAGTCATTACCTTGATCATTTTCTTGTTAGATCTCTTCATTCAAGAGTTTAGGTTCATTTTTAGCTTATTCTTGAAGCATTTCTGGTTTTGAGCACGATTTGAAGTTGTAACTTCAGATATGGACTCCTCTAGGCTCTCATGGACATAAAGCCTCAAGCTTTATGAAGCTTTGGCCCTTCTCCATGCCCTAAACCTCTTCCTAAGGCTATTTTTGAGTGTTTTAGCTTCTTGAAGCCTTGCATGCACGTACAGTTAGCAACTTTGGAGCCTTGGTTTCGCTTAAAAGCATCTGAATGAGAAAAGGACTGAAGGAACTCGACGAGTTGGATGAGGGTTTCTCACTTTCTGGATTCTAGCATGAACTCGACGAGTTAGTGAGATAACTTGACGAGTTGGTTAGGGTTTTACCGACATTCTGGATGTTGCATGGACTCAACGAGTTACTTGGTAACTTGGCGAGTTGACTGGGTTTTCGCGATTTTCTAAGTTCTAAAGGAACTCGATGAGTTTGTAAGCTGCACTCGACGAGTTGGGTCAACATGGACTGTTGACCCTGACCGTTGACTTTGACTTTGACTAAGGATTGACCAAATTTGACTTCTTAGGGTATTTTGGTAATTTGGGGAATTATGGAATTTGATCAATGGCGGTTGTAGGTGTTGGTGTTTGGAGCCATGTTTCGGTAGTTTGATCTTTCCAATTTCGTTCAACGTTGTGAGGTGGGTTTTCCTCACTATACTCAAAGGTTGAAGACACCATGTCCGGCCCTTTGGATTGTTATCCTGTTTTATTGTTAGTGTGATCTGTTAGATCAGTATCCTGGTAGATAGGATGTTTCTATTTGGTTATGATCAGTTAGATCAGTATCATGGTAGATAGGATGTTGCTATGCTTAGTGATTTGTAGATCGGTTTGTCTGTTTGTAGACTGTTATGTGATTATCTGATATATGTTCACATGATTGATTGGTGGTTGAGGCTTATCTGTTTTATATGAGAACCAACGGACCAGGGCATTCCAACCCGATGGTTTTGGGCCGAGAGTATTCCATCCCGAGGATAATTGGACTCATAGTATGTGGGCATTCCAACCAAATGATTGTGGGCCGGGGGTATAGCGTCTCGAGGATGATTGGACCCATAGTATGTTGGCATTCCAACCCGATGGTTAAGGGCCTAGGGTATTCCGACTCAATGGTTGATCTGGCCCATAGTATGTTGTTATTATATGTATGTTATTTGTTGTGCGGGTATTTTGGGAGAACTCACTAATTTCCAGGATTACAGTTTTGGATTTTGTTTTTGGTACTTCGGATGATCGCGGGAAGGCAAAGGCTTGATCGTGCACCTCTTCCCATTTTATGATGTTGATTATCGAGGATACTCTGATATGAAACTATTTTGAAAATATTTTGTAATAAAGAATGGTTTTGAATGCTTGAAAAAGTTTTAAATTTTCATGAATTTTATGGATGTTACAAGTATGTATCAGAGCCTTAGTTTGAGTGAATTGGAGGAACACTCGTGTGAATTCAGTCTCAAACTAAGGAAAATATTTTCAAAATGACTTTTTCAAATGGTTTTCAAAATACGAAAAGAGGATGCCGAGTGTACGATCAGCCTGAACTGGTAAGTAGACCCCAAAATACCATGCAGTTATTTGATATTATGATATGTTAGAGTAGCATGCTAGTTATAGGCTAAGGATCTTCAGTAATTGCATAATAGAATTGCCTGATTATATGATGCCTGATAACGTAGGATTTCCTTATATAAAATTGACATCATTACTGTAGTTGCTTAGTGTATGCATCATAGTTGTACATAATTAAGATCCTATAGCCTTAGAATGTTTGGTTTGGCCTTATTTTCTGTTCTTGTTTGATGAAGGGCTTAAGGTAGGATCAGATATTCGAATTTCTATAGGGTCCAGCGTTATCTATGACTAACATATACGAGTGATGCAAGGTTGGTGAAAGTTTCATGGGTGAGTTGTGCATGGTCAGTTAGCCAGCTATAAGATATTTAGCCTTCCTCAACGAGTGAGGATTGAGCACTCGCCATGCATATGTATATTGTTAGGGCATTGTGATGATACCTAAGACAAATATGGGTAGGTATGGAAGGTAGTATAGGCCCGTACTACTGAAAGCACATGACCCATACACGTAGTCACAACCCCTAGGGTTTAGTTGGGAGTTGGTACCCCGTTATTTATGTGCATTATGTGATATCTTCCTGGTGTATTTTTAGTATGGTGGTTCTGAGGTGATTTGAGACCGGATCCGGGTCAGGATCAGGAGCTGGTAGTCAGGGCGAGCCAGCATTGAGAGAGGATCGTGTTAGGGAGATCATCCGCAAGGAGGTGATTGAGATTGTCCAGGGTAAAATTCTGGAGATGTTCGGGTCTATTAAGACAACCATGATGAAGTATTTTGATGACAGATATGCGGCCATTGTTGAGACTGCAGCCGCTGCAGCCTCCGCAACCATGGCGGCTGTAGGTATGGGGACAGTTCGGGCTTTTCAGTAGTGGGAATTTGATAACACGAAGCCCCCGAATTTCGATGGGGTGGTTATTTGACATGGAGGGATGTTTGATAACACGAAGCCCCAAATTTCGATGGGGTGGCTTTTCAGTACTGGGAATTTGATAACACAAAGCCCCTAAAATTCGGAATTTTCAGTATTGGACTATGAGGTGGTTGTTTGACGTGGAGGGATGTTTCTTCACATGCTCATGTCCCGCTGACCAGAAGGTCAGATGTGCTCTGAACCTGCTAAGGTTTGGAGCAAAGGACTGGTGGAGATTGATGACAGGGTCATATTCTGATGAGCAATGAGCAGCGGTTACTTGGGATCAGTTCAGGGAGATGTTCCGCGCTCGCTACATTCCATAAGTTGAGCAAGTGTCACACCCCAAAACCAAGAACGGCGGAAACGTTATGGGGCGGAGGACGTCATGTACAGTATCACAACAATGAAAAGTAGTAAACAAGCAACAACATCATCCATTGCATTAATAATAGAATTATTATACATGTGTTCTGTCAAATTTTGATAAACACTAAAGCATAAATCAAAATGAAAGATGAGTCTTGAACAAGCTCCGTCTTCCTTACTCCTTGCATCGGTACCTGTCTATGATGACCTGAGGATACAAGTAATTTTGAAAGCGAGTATCAGCTTTGAAGCTGGTGAGATCATAAGTATTTAGTGTCTTAATTTGTATGTAAGAATTTGTAAGTTTATGAACTGTAAGGATGAAAATGTTTGTAAGTGAACTGTAAGTATGAAAATATTTGTAAAACAACTGTAAACGTTTGAAAAACCCTAGAAATCCCTATGATTCCTACTATTATATAAAGTGCGTCTTCTACCAAGACCTAACTGTTCTCAATGTAGTCTTCTACCAAGACTTAACTGTTCTAAATGTCCGTTTCTTGTAAAAGTGTGTAATTTTCCCAAGTGTAACTATCATTAACAAAATATAGTTTTTACATTTATAGTTTAAGTGAAAAGATCACTAAATATATGTACAGGGAAAATTAATGTAGTACTAAAACGTAGCGCTATAAGAACTACTGTTGTACTAACTACCTTAAACCGGATTTATATTAAGGCATTATGTGATTAATTGCACCATACTATCGACTGGTAACAACGACATACGAATGGTCGTAATAACAGAATGACGTTTGGCACCCGCAGACCTGGAGGTCCGGCTGTAGCTAGCAGCAAGGTGTAGGATAGTTAATCTAGTATAGATCTATACACAAACTCATGCTCTCCCTCCAAGAGACTCTAGCTACAACTTGGTCCATGACATTTAAGGCATGCTTCGATACAGTGGATCACAATTTTGTTAACGTATTCATGTATATGTACTTATGTAAGCATAATCATGTAAAAGTATATGAATGTATGCCTTTGCTACCCAAAGGCACTGAACTGACTGAAAGGAACTATTATGTCCATATATGTATACATGATATATAACTAATGTTTAAACGACCTTCAGACGGTACCCGATATCCCACCAGACCACATCTCAAGTGCGAAAAGGAAATAGGGTGGATAGCCTTCCTAAGTCTTTTAAAACATTACTTATATAACTATACAAATATAGGCATGCTTATAACAAAATCTCTATGTAAACGTAATTATGTAATTGTATAGTAATGTACTATGTATACTAGTTGTAATGTAAGTTCTCTCTATCGAGCAAGTATTGACTCATGAATGAACTGACTCCTTGTGTGATATCTGTTGGGTTTTGAACATTCTAACACTTCCTAAGTGTACATGCAACCCTAAATACCTTGGATCTATGTTTTCTCTATTATACATGCAAATAAGAACATCCAAGGTATTATCCTAATCTAGCATACAAAAACTATGAATGTAACAAGATAGAATACATACCTCTTGATGTAGCTTGATGTCTTCAAGCTTTAAGAGCTTAGCCCCAATAGTGTGGAAGCCTCAAGTGGAATCACAAATCACCAAGACACCTTGGAATACTTTAGAGAATATGATTACTTGGTTCTCTCTAGTGAAATTGGCTAGCCCTTCTTTAGTGTATTCACACTAGTGCCAATTTCACCAACCAAAGACATCTTTATATAGTATGGAGGATTAGGGTTAAACCCTAACACCCATGACCTTTCATTTCCTAGGATCCATGGGTTAAACACTCCATGGACTATCCATGAAAGCTTAGCCCAACCTAAATGAACTTGGCCCATTCCATATATATAAGAGTCCATATTTAATTAGTTCCTTTTGATCACTTAATTAATTATAAATTAATTCTTAATCAATACTAATTAAATAATATGATTCCATATTAATATATTAGAACTTATAATATATTAATATTAATCATAAACATACTATTCTCAAAAGATTATCCATATAAATTGTGTCGGTGAAGTGCAACCCAAATGGACCATGCCGGGTCGGGTCAAGTACATACCAAATATAGTTATGGACTTAGACATTAATCCAACAGTCTCCCACTTGGATAAGTCTATAACTATTATTGCGTATGACTTCAAACCTAACTGGCAATCGTAGCTCTTAAAGCTGCTGTCGAACTCTGATCTTGTCAACGAACTTGTCCATTAGATAAGGGATCATATATTCCTCCATTCTAGATATCATATGGATTGAGACATGGATTATAATCATTCTCTCTGTCCATTTGTTGTTTCCCGATTTTCGATTTATGACGACTGACTAATTGAACAAATCAAATCAGTCCTGGCCCGGCCGAGCACTTCCATTTGTCATCATCAAATCATCGAGGGGCCCACAGATATCGCTTTTATCCCGAAGGTAAAAGGAATGGATAAACTTCGACTCATATGGCTTGTTCTACTACTTGTTGAATCATACACAAAGGCACGTTTTATAGCACCGAGTTACCAAATGCGTTTTCATGCAATCAATGTACAACCAACTCATAGTAACAACTCATATCTCTAGGTTTGAAGAATATAAGATATTATCGTCTCATGATCACTCGTGATAAAATCCATGAAGTGATTCCAATGAGCGCGGGTTGAATCCAATACTCAGAACTTATGAGCACTCATGAGTGTTGTAGCCCTTTGTCCAACACCTTAGACCTCTACAAGCCAACCCATGACAGTCTTAATTCATATCTAGTTCCAACATATGACTGACTGTGGATGTTTGAATAGCTTAGTCATTCAGGAAGAATAACCCAGTTTATTCGGGAAGTCAAAACATGCAAAATAAAACACAATAATAATTGAATCCAATATGGTATCAACCCTTTGAACATAAATAAAACACCTTTTATTTATCACCATATGATTACACATTATTCATTGTATACTGTTTCAGCTATCAACTTTATTCTTGAATTTAAAACAATAGTTGTCCCATGCTCCAAGCATGTACACTATGTTTTATTAAACACTAGTCATGCCACACACCAAGTATGCATACTATGTTTGTCTATGATCTTTACTTTGTGAACTAGATCAATTGAACATAACTTCAATGATTCTCTTTTCACACTCCCAAATCCTTACTGCAAATGCAAGAATTCCAAATTCATGCCATTTACAGAAATCTGTTAGATTCTAAACTTATATGCATTGATCCTCTTGTAACGATTATGCACAAAGTCACAAAGACTTGGCAACAATCATTACAGAGTATTCCAAAGGGGATCAACTCCTTGGAAATATCCTTCTTGCATTAAGTTTCCTTAATCTTACACAGATTGAAAATTCTAACTTTGAAACATTTCCAGATTCCATTTTGACTATCACTTCTGAACAAGAGTTGCCTCCTTACAGATTATGTCAATATGGTCCTTCCAGAATTATCACTATACTTCCAATTGTCCTTGAGTAACCAATCTTTGGTAAACCTTAGATTGTCCTCAACAATTGTTTAATCCTTTTAGTGATATCCAGTTCTAAACCTTTTCCCTTCTTAATGCCCCAGGCATTTGGAAAATTTTAGAACGGATGAATATACCACATGTAATCAATCCTATATCCAAAGCATATGGGACACGATTCATGATGTCTTACATAAAGACTAAAGCAGTCTTTTGCTATAATATTTCCATTTCAATTTGCCAAGTTCTCATAATTCAGATTATGAAAAGGGATGCCGTAATCATAATCGAATTTTAGAACGCAAATAATGGACCCATATACAGAATTTCCTTATGTTGAGCCATTCCAACATGAAATTCATATATATCCTTGACTAAATGATTAAAACCTCACGATCTAAGCTTATAGATTTGAGATGAAGCATAATTTTCTCTCCCTTAATTATAGCAAAACAACTTTTTCCCAATTGAAACTTTTGTTTTCTATAATTAACATTGCTAACTTGCAATACTTATCATAATTATCATGCTCCCACTAACATGATGATTATTAGCATAACACTTATGCTCCCACTAGCTTTGACATGTACTCAGAAATCAGCTGGACAGTCTGAAATTTAGATTCATACACCCTTTCTGTAGATAGCTCACCTGTGTGTCTAAGCAATTTCAAGAACCATGAAAAAGGATACCGTAATCATGGTCTCAATTGCTTAGGCATTTGCCATTTCTCACAAGTCCATGTTAGTGTGCCGGTTAACCACACACGCTCCACTAACGACTTTTGAAAATGCAAATAAGACAATTGATATCTTCGTAAAATCTACTTAGTGAAAGCGTTTCCTCACCATCATTTTCATGAATCGGAGAGAAACCTTATGACACTTAGATTTATATGGTGTATGAGTTCCTACCCATATGAATTTGTCAAACCATAATCACAAGACAAAGATAATGACAAATCCAAAACCATATGGATTGAACTCAATCTTAACTTCTTGCCACCTGGCAGCTCAAGGGCCTGCCATTGCTTCCAAGTTGTTATGCAACAAACTGAGAACTCTAAGAACTCATATGCAAAGCCAACTTTAACTGGAATGGGCACAGATATGTCAACACGATAGGTTATAAACCTCAAGTCGTGTGCTAGTGAAGAACTTCAGGTTTTATTCTTGATTATTTCTTGAGACTTTCAAGACCTTTAAGACTCCCACTGTCCTCTTGACATATAAGACTCCCTTGTCAAACATCCAAGAGATAGTGCGAATTCTAATCAAGAAAAACACTTTACCCAATTGGCCTAAGTTGGTCTTTGTTTTATCCAAAACATCACAACTTACCAATTTCAAATGTACAAGAGTAGAAAACTTTTACTCTTACATTTGACAAGTGTTTTAAACCTTCTTTAAGACATGTCACTCAAATGACAATCTTGGAGTATGACTCTAAGACTTGTATTGGAACGAAGTATGACTCATCTTCTTGATTTAACCATTTCAACAATTCAAGTTCCTCTTCTTAGTCATAAGAATGCACTAAGATTTCCTTAGAGAACTAATTTTGATATGGTTTCTTAATCATTAAGATGATCACAAAACTGATACTAAAGTACTCTCCCATCTTTTCAGATATGAGAAACTTTTATCCTTCTGCCTAATTTGATTCTTCTTATTCGCCCTGCCATACATTGGAACCTTTTCCAATGTCTCAGAGTTACACTTAAGCTTGTAAGTATAATCATATTTACTGAGCTTTAGTAAACTATGACGAATAGTCTTATCAATCTTTTGTGGTGGACTTAATCAGTGCACAAGAATGTGTACTCGATCCCTTAGTCCTTTACTTGACTCACACATCCATGTGGCCGAGTAATTAGTCTTAATTTTCCAAAACTTGAAAGTTCTCATTCATCATGCTATACAACTTGCATGATTCCAAGTTCCGGTCCAATTGAAACTTGGGTGATGAGAATCTTTCCTTATTTGGTAAATCTAGACATTACCACAAATGAAAGAATCAATTTTATATTTCCACTCTTGCTCTTAATGGAATCATATAAGCAACAATTTTTCCTTAAATTCCATTGTAAGGATATTTTAAAACAAATAAAATCAAAAAAAATTTTCTTTTATTTTAAAACTTTGCGGAAAAACTTATCCTTACAATCCATATGAAAACTTGTTCTTATCTATTCCTAAGCAATATCTCATAACTCCTAAGAAGTAGCTGAAGAATCCAATTTTTCAAACTATGCGATAGAAATCCATCTATGCGATCAGATTCAGCATATTCTTTCTTTAGGTTTCTTCACATTTCTTTGATTCTTAAAACATCACCATGTGACCCAGTCACATCATGTATCAAGAATCTCAGAATAGAAACTTAACAGAGTTAAACATATTGACTTTAACATCCTTAGGTAAATCTGGCAGCTTCGCAACCAATGCCCCTTCCTTTGGCAATATAAACATATGGACCCTTTGATAAAGGTACACGGGACTATCACAGACTTAGCTTTTCTCTTTACCATTTGGTCAACCGAGTTGACTATGGCCGATCCCTTTCCACTGGGAAGAGAGAGCTTTACTAGATATCCAATGTCATCATTGTCAATGTCCATAAAGATTTAGGAAGTTGATCTTAGAAAATAGATAAGATCATTAAGGGTCTTGTCATAGTCTGTTTCATAGGTGTCCCAAAGGAACTCACTATGTGACTTAGAAAGTGATTGAACCACCAACTTTCTCAAGACTTTGACACCCAACTCTCCCGGCTTGTCAATATGTGACTACATCTCCAAGATGTGATCACACCTAGACCTTGCCTTGCCAATAGGGCTTGAGTGACCTTAAACTTTTCAAGAACTTGTGGGTTGGGGAGAATAATTGGAGGAGGTGAAAGAAGTATGATTTCCAAAGGACATCATCTTCATTTAGGAAACCTTGTTTCACTAGATTTGGGAAGATCATAGGTGTCTATTACAGACATCTTTTGGGAGATATTCAAGATAGTTGATTTAAAGTCCTTAATATGACACCCAATATGAAATATTAAGGCTAGGACCCAACAAACTATTTTATAACTTAGAAGAGCTATGCCGTAATCCAAGCTATAAAATATTTGAAGGTAGGTGAATGACGATTCACCAATTTCCACCAAGATAAACGAAATGAATTATTAGGTTTTAATTGGTTTTGAAACTCCTAGATCTTTGAGATTCATTGAACTTTTCAAAGGCATGTTTCAATCTCGAGTGTGCCCTTCAGGTTTTGTGACTGGGATGCCGAGGATCACAAAACAAGGTGTGAAGTAACCATGCAAATCACTTGGTACCCTTAATAAATTACCCCTCAATCGATGTGCCGGTTAACCACACACGCTCCATCGATACTATGATAAATATTAAGTCACCCTTTACCTACCTTGTTAAGTCCATGTTAGTGTGCCGGTTAACCACACACGCTCCACTAACGACTTAGACAAAGTGTAAAGTATAATTTCATGGGTTAGCACCTTATTCAAATTTTTTCTAAGTAACTAAGATTGGGTATTATTAAGAGTTTAGTTACTTAGTATTATCATTAATACTTTTAATGAATGAGAATTATAGTCTTGTCAAACCCGTTCGGCTAACGACCCTCCACCGGTCAAGCAAGCGGTGGGTGAGAGTGGACACCCATTAAGTTGCCATTTTATAGGCAACAACCTTATACCCACCTTATAGACCGGCTTCGTGAATGAGGCGTACTAGCGGTAAGACTGACTTTACTCTTATACATATATATATTATTAACTTATAATATTATAAAGTATAAGGGTTGAATTTTAACTTTTAAAATTCTAAGGGCTAACTTGGAATTAAAGTATTCATAAGTGAAAACTTTTACAAATTCCAAAACTTGAGGGCAAGTTTTGAAACTATTCAAAACTAATTAATTCCATAACTTATGTGTTTAAAGTAGTTTTAATCCAAAAACTCTTCAAGTTCCATAACTTGAGGACAAGTTATGGAAGACTTTAAACTAATAAAAGAATTAACTTTTCTTTATTTTATAACTTATGGAATTAATTAAGGTTACACCTTTTATTTTATTTTATTTTATTTTATTAAATGAAGAGACTCTTGGTCCTCCATAACTTGAGGACAAGTTATGGAGTCATAAAACCATTTAATTAGAACTAGACTCTTCATTTTTGTAACCTTTGCCAATTTTTATGAGTTTTATGATTCTTAAATGTGACTTTTCATATAACTTGAGGACAAGTTACAAAAACACATTTTAGAATCAATTCTTAGATTAATTTGGATTAAAACCAACTATCACATAATTTTATTCATTAATCTAAATTCACTCATAAAACAAGGTAACACAAAAAACTTTTGGTGATCCATAACTTATTCTTAAGTTATGGAATCCTTTAAAACATTAACACCAAATTTTGTAACTCCAAAAAAACTTTGAATCAATTTTTTTTTTATTTTAAAACCTTTTCATATCCATAACTTATGGAGGTTTCAAAAAATAAAACTCTTTAGATCAAACTTTTAAAACTAATAAAATAATCATATTATTTTATCTTTTATTAAATTTGACCTAATTCAACTCATAAAGCAAATTATTCAAATTTTACAAATAATTAGTTTTTCACAAGAACAAGTAATTATCTTAAAATTTGACAAACTTCATGTTTTTTTTCCTTTTTTTTTTCTTTTTTTTTTCAACTTTGAAAATAAAATATTTGCATCAATATAACAGAAAACAACTCGTGGCTCTGATACCACTGTTGGGTTTTGAACATTCTAACACTTCCTAAGTGTACATGCAACCCTAAATACCTTGGATCTATGTTTTCTCTATTATACATGCAAATAAGAACATCCAAGGTATTATCCTAATCTAGCATACAAAAACTATGAATGTAACAAGATAGAATACATACCTCTTGATGTAGCTTGATGTCTTCAAGCTTTAAGAGCTTAGCCCCAATAGTGTGGAAGCCTCAAGTGGAATCACAAATCACCAAGACACCTTGGAATACTTTAGAGAATATGATTACTTGGTTCTCTCTAGTGAAATTGGCTAGCCCTTCTTTAGTGTATTCACACTAGTGCCAATTTCACCAACCAAAGACATCTTTATATAGTATGGAGGATTAGGGTTAAACCCTAACACCCATGACCTTTCATTTCCTAGGATCCATGGGTTAAACACTCCATGGACTATCCATGAAAGCTTAGCCCAACCTAAATGAACTTGGCCCATTCCATATATATAAGAGTCCATATTTAATTAGTTCCTTTTGATCACTTAATTAATTATAAATTAATTCTTAATCAATACTAATTAAATAATATGATTCCATATTAATATATTAGAACTTATAATATATTAATATTAATCATAAACATACTATTCTCAAAAGATTATCCATATAAATTGTGTCGGTGAAGTGCAACCCAAATGGACCATGCCGGGTCGGGTCAAGTACATACCAAATATAGTTATGGACTTAGACATTAATCCAACAATATCGTGTTATAGTAATAGTTCTATTATCTTCCTAAACTACCCATATGGTAGCTTACTAGTAATATAACTGGTACGTATGAACATGGATGTATACCCTTGCTATCCAAGGGCATTGGATGAACTGGAAAGACCTTTTATGACTATATATGTACACATGATATATAACTAATATTTAAACGACCTTCAGACGGTACCCGATATCCCACCAGACCACATCTCAAGCGCGAAAAGGAAATAGGGTGGATAGCCTTCCTAAGTCTTTTAAACATTTCTTATATAACTATACATATAAAGGCATGCAATTTATAATACAAAAGCATAAATAAGTTTTGTAAAACATTTGAACATAAATATTATTTTAAGAAAAGATCGTCTTGATGTCAATCTATAAAACAGTTTGAAGGCATGAGTTTGATAAAACAGTTTAAGTATAAAGAAACATTTGTTTGAAACACAATTGTAAATAAGTTTGAAATGTAATATACAGAGTAAAATGTACAGTGTAATAAGGAGTTTAAAACATATAAAATGTTTATAAAAATCATTTGAAGGAACTGTTTGGTAAAACGGCTAATGAGTAGCCAAATCATTTGAATGTTGTATATTAATCACATGTGATTGATATAATAACAAGCATAATTCTACTTATTAATCACATGTGATTGATATAATAACTAGCATGATTCTACTTGTATCCCCCCATAAAACATTTAAAATAGTTTAAAACATTAGTTAAGGGGTATGAACTCACCTGCAGTAGGTGATTGGAATCGAACGGACTGTTATTGTAAGGAAGGATCGGACAAGTGCTTGGTGTCAAGTGAAGACTTTAGACACACACAATGATCCTAATTACATATGAAGACATATGTATATAAATAATTAGTGACTAAAACACAAATTATACAAGTATAAACATTTAAACGCGAGGAAAACACTTTTGGTCAAGTGCTAGGAGGCTAAAGGGTTGCAACAAAGGAGTGCAATGCCTCTAATGGAAGTTTATGGTCAAATGACCATATGTCTTGGAGTTTACGTCCCAGGGTAAACTCTCAACAAAGCCCCTAAATGAAGTCTAACAATTATACAACTCATGTGGTGAATTGTTTCAACGCTAAATCAAGTGTTTGGGTGCCATATTAACTCCTTTAAGGAGTTTACGGCCCTGGGACCATATTCCCTTGGAGTTTACGGTCGTAAACTCCCTTGGGAGGGTGGTTATGGTGTTTTCAAGTCTCAAACATTTCAAGGTAATGATCTATATTGGGTTCTAGGCATAAGGAAGGAGTTAGGGTGTCATTTGACCCCTTTATAGGTGTTTACGGCCCAAGAGCTTGTCTTGGCCATAAACTCCTTAACACATGTGATTCCTTATGTTTTCTAGGCTTTAAACACTTTAGGGTACTTGTCCTAATTTAAGTCTAAGCCTTAAGTAATGTTTGTGGCATCAAAACACCCCTAACTATAGTTTTCGGCCCATGAACCAATTGGCCATGTGTTTGCGGCCGTGAACACCCCTAGGTGTTGGTATTTTGATTGTTTTGGGTATTAGACACATCAAGGTAATGTGCTAGGCTAGTCTCTTGCCTAAATGAAGGCATTTAGGGCATTTTGGGCACTTAACATAGAGTTCACGGCCCTGGAACATCATTGGCCGTGAACTCTCTTTCTTCCATGTTTTGAAATGATTTTGGTGTCCTAAATATGAAATGAAGGCTTCTAGTTCGAGTTCTAAAGCTTTGAGAGTCATTGGAACCCTTTAGGACCTTAAAATGGAGTTTACTCCCCAAGTGTTCTTGGGCGGTAAACTCCCAAATCTTGCGGTATTAATCCGATTTTGATGTTTTCTAGTCATATACACACTAGCATACAAGTCTAAGGTAGTTACAATTCACGGGGAAAGGACTAGGTAGCATTTAAGCCATTTATTGGAGTTTACTCCCCAAGAACGTTCTTGGGCGGTAAACTCCCGAGTCTAGTCATTTTGTTATGAAATTGATGTTTCTAAACACAATCTAAGCTATATAACATAACTAGATCGAAGTACTCACAATTTGGGATAAAAACCCGAAGATCCGTGAGAGAGAATTTTGACTTTTCCCTAAATGGAATTCAACAAATGAACCAATTTGGTTCAGAATTCTATTTATAGTCCTGAGATATTTTGGCAGAAAATATTTTTATTCCTGGAACGAACTCTAATGTCCTAGAGTCTTGGAATAACAGTGTTGCACAAAACCCTAGTGCATCCACTCTCCTAATATCTCTTTAACTGCAAAATCCTAAAAACTGTCAAACTTATACTCGAAATCTGAGTTTTCACTGTAACTGTTCTAACTTCTATTGGATTGAGATGGTTTGTTCAGAATGGAAATTTCGGGTTGTCACAGCAAGAGCGGCTGTCACAGGAGTTCTTGGATCTGAGACAGGGTACGGAGTCAGTGACAAAGATCACCGACATGTTCACTGAGAGGGCGATGTTTTTCCCAGAGTTTGCATCCGAGCAGGATCAGATGACTCATTATCTGAACATTCTCAAGACTGACATCATACATTTTGTTGTTACCCAACGATGTGACACATTATTGGAGTTACAGGAGGCAGCTAGGCGGCGTGAGCTTGAGATTGAGCTACAGTTGAGAAAGCAGAAGTAGGCACCGGCGCAATCGCAGCCGGTGCCGAAGCGGTCCAAGACTGCTGATTCTAGGTCTTGAGGTCAACACAGACGCACTTGTGGGAAGTGCGGGAAGCCTCATTTTGGGGTTTGCCGATTTGGTAGTGGGTGCCACAAGTGTGGCAAGCAGGCCCACGTTGCTAGGGATTGTAGGCAGCATACTCCATCTTTTGGGGTCATACTTGGTTACCATTGTGAGCAGGTGGGCCATATGAAGGCCCAGTGTCCCCTACTAGCTGCCAGGCCGACGTAGGCTCCAACGCCGGCTACACTGAGGATTACTGACGGGAGTTAGGATAGAGCAGAGCCTCCGAAGGCTCAGGGACGTGCCTTTTAGCTTACAGTCGAGGAGGTCAGCACAACACCGGATGTGGTTGTTGTTATGTTTCTATCCCTTATCTTGTTGATTATATTTGTTTTATGCTTATATGTTCGTACCAATGATTAGGTACCTTTTTAGTGAACTCATTGCCTGCTTTGGTATTATTTGACTCAAGGGCGAGTCGGTCGTTTGTCTCTCGATTTTTTAGTGGGGAGTTCGGTTTGCCTGTAGGAGGGCTAAAGTGTCCGTTGCGAGTCTCTATCGCCAATGAACATGGGATTTATGCTTCTTCTATCTATCAGGGTTGCGTTCTGGTGATCTTCGTGGTATCCTTCCCGATAGACTTGATTTCGATTCCTATGGGGGATGTATGTATGATTGTGGATATGGGTGGGTTGAGTCGCTTCGGTGCTATGATCGACTGCGAGGGTCAACGGGTGGTAGTTCGAACCCCAAGTGGGGGAGAACTGGTTATCTACAGCGAGGGTACCAGATTAGGTTCAGGGTTTTGCTCAGCTACTAGGGCTCGACGGTATATTCAGCACAGGTGTGCAGGCTATTTGGCATATATGGTGGATACGGGGATCAGGGATCAAGTTTCGGTTTCGGATGTTCCGGTTGTCAGAGAGTTCATTGATGTGTTTCTGGAGGAGTTACCCAAAGTAGCTCCGGAGAGGCAGGTCGAGTTCAGGATCGACCTGGTGCTAGATGCAGCCCCTATCGCCAAGGCGCCGTACCGATTGGCACCACTGGAGATGCAGGAGCTGTCATCTCAGCTACAGGAACTATTGGGCAAGTAGTTCATCCGTCCAAGCAGTTCTCTGTGGGGAGCGCCAATTCTCTTCGTCAAGAAGAAGGATGGTTCACATCGGATGTGCATTGATTACTGGGAGTTGAAGAAGTTAACGGTGAAGAACCGTTATCCACTCCCGAGGATGGGTGATCTTTTCGATCAATTGCAAGGAGCATCTTGGTTTTCCAAGATAGACCTGAGGTCCGGATACCATCAGGTCAGGGTTAGGGACGAGGACGTGGAGAAGACTGCGTTCCGGAATCGTTATGGATATTACGAGTTCATGGTGATGCTATTTGAGCTCACCAATGCGCCGGAAGTATTTATGGACCTGATGAATCGGGTATGCCGACCATTGATTGATCGCTCGATCATTGTGTTTATAGATGACATCTTGGTTTACTCTAAGACCAGAGAGCAGCATGAGGAGCATCTCCACGAGCTATTGGGAGTTCTGAGGTGAGAACGGATTTATGTCAAGTTCTCAAAGTGCAATTTTTGGTTATGAGAGGTTCAGTTCCTCGGACATCTCGTTAACCAGGAGGGGATTTTGGTCGATCCGGCCAAGATTGAGGCGATTATGCAGTGGGAGGTTCCGAAATCTCCCTCAGATTTCAGGAGCTTCTTGGTATTGGCAGGGTACTATCAAAGATTCATACATGATTTCTCCAAGATTGAGGTACCTCTCACTCGTTTGACGAGGAAGGGGTGGATTTTTGATGGGGCCCTGAGCAATAGACTGCATTCGAGACTTTGAGACAGCGACACTGCGAGGCGCCAGTGTTGACACTCCCTAAGGGAGTTGAGGATTTTTTAGTGTTTTGTGATGCATCGATCACCGGGTTGGGATTAGTCCTTATGCAGAGAGGACAAGTTACAGCATATGCATTGCGGCCGTTAAAATTGCACGAGACGAGATATTCCACACATGATCTTGAGTTGGGAACAGTAGTGTTCGCTCCCAAGATCTAGAGACATTACCTCTATAGGTCTGTTGTACCAGATACACAGACCACAATAGTCTGAGACACATCATGGATCAGCCGAACCTGAACATGAGACAAAGCAGGTGGCTGGACGTAATCAAAGATTATTACTGCGAGATCCTTTACCATCCTGGTAAAGCGAATGTGGTTGCGGACGCCGTGAGCCGCAAGTCGGCTTGATCTTTTATTCCAGTTGCATGTATGAGGATATCTGTGGATTCTCCACTCGTGAGCTTGATTATGGAAGCTCAGGCTGAGGGTATGGAATAGGAGAATTGGAAGCTTGAGAGGATCAGGGGCGAGAACACCCGATTTGTGTAGGATAGTTGCGGATTGTTGACCCGTTTCGGTTGGGTCTAGGTTCTAATATCTGGTGGTGTGAAACAGATTGTTCTGGATAAAGGTCATCAGTCTCTCTTCTCTATTCACCCGGGGCCACCAAGATGTACCGGGATTTACGACTGAGTTACTGGTGGCCATGCATGAAGAGGGAGATCACATGGTACGTTGAGAGGTTCTTAACTTGCAGGATGGTCAAGGCCGAGTACCAGAGGCCGCATGGCAAGCTGCAGCCTCTGAAGATTCCCATGTGGAAATGAGAGCAGATCACAATGGATTTTATCACCAAGCTACCGAGGATGGCTAAGGGCTTCGACATTATTTGGGTCATCGGGCATCGATTGACCAAGAGTGCCCATTTTCTGCCCATTCGAGAGAGCTCATCGGTCGAAAAACTGACCGGCATGTATATCCGCGAGATCGTTACTCGCCATCGGGTACCGATCTTTATTATCTCAGACTGTAATGTTCGATTCACCTCCCGTTACTAGTAGAAGTTTCATGAGGAACTGGGCATGCGGCTGCATTTCAGTACAGCTTTTCATCCGCAGACAGACAGCCAGAGTGAGCAGACTATAAAGACTCTTAAGGATATGTTGAGGGACTGCGTTATTGACTTCGGTGGGAGCTAGGACTCCTACCTACCCCTTACAGAGTTCTCCTACAATAACAACTTTCATTCAAGTATTAGTGCTCCACCATTTGAACTGTTGTATAGACGGAGATGTCACACTTTAGTCTGTTGGGGTGAGGTTGGTCACGGGGTGATGGGACGAACCGAGGGAGTTCTGAAGACTTCCGAGAGGATTCAGCAGATCAGACAGCGGCTAAAGACAGCTCAGAGTCGGCAAAAGAGTTACGTCGACCGGCACCGATCTTAGTTGGAGTTCTAGGTGGTAACATGGTACTACTGAAGGTTTCACCTTGGAAGGGTGTGATTCACTTCAGAAAGAGGGGAAAATTGGGTCCCTGATACATTGGACCTTTTCGGTTTATCGCCAGGGTTGGCAAGGTGGCATATAGATTGGATCTTCCGAAGGAGCTCAGTTAGATTCACAACACTTTTCATGTCTCACAATTGCAGAACTACATACTAGATAAGGAGGCAGTGGTGTAACTAGATGACATTCAGGTCACTTTTCACGTCTCGTAATTGCAGAACTGCATACTAGATGAGGAGGCAGTGGTGGTACTAGATGACATTCAGGTCGATGAGCGCCTGAACTACGTGGAGAAGCCAGTGGCCGTTTGGAGAGGTTCTACGGAACAAGGAGGTACCTTTGGTAAAGTTACAATGGGAACATCGGAGGTAATCTGAGGGGACTTGGGAGCCGGAAGCTGAGATACGGGAGCATTACCCGGATTTGTTTGTTGCATCAAACTTCTAGGACGAAGTCTAGTTCAAGTGGGGGAGAATTGTAACATTCCAACCCCCAGGTATAAATTTTAAACCTTTATATTCATATTTGTAGACCTACTCGACAAGTTGGTTGCCCAACTCGTCGTGTAGAAACCGATAAAGCCGCAAGGATTCTAAAACCTACTCGACGAGTAGGAGGCCCCAACTCGACAAGTAGAGGTTGTGCATGAAAACCCTAATTTTAGGATTTGCACCCTATTTAAAAGACCTTAAGTCCTCTTTACCACCTTTTCACGTCCAGAAGCAAACCCTAATCGAGCTAACCCCTATTTTGAATGTGTGTGTGTGAGAGAGAGGCTAAAAGTGTGTTTGGTGCATTTCCTGAAGAGACTTGCAGATTTAGAAGCTTGGAATGAGAAGGGGCTTGTAGATCCATCATCTACATCGTTTTGGCATTCATTTGAAGGTAAAAATTCATTACCTTGATCATGTTCTTGTTAGATCTATTCATTCAAGAGTTTAGGGTCATTTCTAGCTTATTCTTGAAGCATTTCTTGTTTTGAGCACGATTTGAAGTTATAACTTTAGATCTGGGCTCCTCTAGGCCCTCATGGACATAAAGCATCAAGCTTTATGAAGCTTTGGCCCTTCTCCATGCCCTAAACCTCTTCCTAAGGCTATTTTTGAGTGTTTTAGCTTCTTGAAGCCTTGCATGCACGTAAAGTTAGCAACTTTACATGGTAACTACACCCTAGGAGGCTAGATCTACAGTTTGGAGTCTTGGTTTCACTTGAAAGCATCTGAATGAGAAAAGGACTGAAGGAACTCGACGAGTTGCATACTCAACTCGACGATTTGGATGAGGGTTTCCAACCTTTTGGATTCCAGCATGAACTCGACGAGTTAGTGTGATAATTTGACGAGTTGGTTAGGGTTTTTCCCGACATTCTGGATGTTGCATGGACTCGACGAGTTACTTGGTAACTTGGCGAGTTCACTGGGGTTTTCCCGATTTTCTAAGCTTTGAAGGAACTCAACGAGTCTGTAAGCTGCACTCGACGAGTTGGGTCAACATGGACTATTGACCTTGACCGTTGACTTTGACTTTTACCAAGTTTGACTTCTTAGGGTATTTTGGTAATTTAGGAAATTATGGAATTTGATCAATGGTGGTTGTAGGTGTTGGTGTTTGGAGCCATGTGTCGGGAGTTTGATCTTTTCAGTTCCGTTCAACGTTGTGAGGTGGGTTTTCCTCACTATACTCAAGGGTCGAAGGCACCAAGGTCGGCCCTTTGGATTGTTGTCTTGCTTTATTGTTAGTGTGATCTGTTAGATCGGTATCTTGGTAGATAGGATGTTTCTATGCGGTTATGATCAATTAGATCGGTATCCTAGTAGATAGGATGTTGCTAAGCTTAGTGATCTGTAGATCGGTTTGTCTGTTTGTAGACTGTTATGTGATTATTTGATATATGTGCACATGATTGATTGGTGGTTGAAGCTTATCTACTTTGTGTGAGAGCCAACAGACCAGAGCATTCGAATTCGATGGTTGTGGGACGAGAGTATGTTGTTATTATATGTGTGTTATCTGTTGTGCGGGTATTTTTGGTGAACCCACTAAGCTTCGAGCTTACAGTTTTTGATTTTGTTTCAGGTACTTCGGATGATTGCGGGAAGGCGAATGCTTGATCATGCACCTCCTCCCATTTTATGATGTTGATTTCTGGGATACTATGATATGAAACTATTTTGAAAACATTTTGTAATAAATAATGGTTTTTGAATGCTTGAAAAAGTTTTAAATTTTCATGAGTTTTATGGATGTTAGAGGTTTCTTTTTTGTAATTCGGCATTTTCTTTTTGCATACTATCAAACTAATAATTGTGAACTAATTATTAGAGAATTTGAAGATTATTTTTATCGCACGGAGTATCAAAATAATTTTTCAGAATTGAATATTTGACCATTAATTGTTAAATGCTTTATTAACCTTTAGACTTTACATTAAATCATACTTTATAATTGTTAAAAGCTTCATCAGATTCAAATATTTTATTGAATTCTTATAGAAACCTAATATCTCAGAACATCAAGTTTCGGCTTGTAATCTAAAGTTATAAGATGGTGGATTTTTTAAAAGTGTTATTTGATTCTATGAGACTTGAATGAGTTGCATTTAGACGCTAGGTTAGTAAATTCTAGTCACTTTTTTTTACTTTCATTATGATGACATTAAAAATTAACCCATGTGAATTGAGGTGGTGATAAGGCAACTTGATCAGCAAAGACAAGCATATCATAAAGAGTTCATCAAGAAGGCTGGAGACTCTCTTTCTGACGTCAAGGAGCTAAAGGATCAATTGATCAAGATGACCAATTAAAAAGTGGATAAATCAAAGTTTTTAATCGATAAAAACTCACAAGGTTGATGAAGTTGGTTATGCAGAACATCAAGACACAATCTGAGGTCTACGTTGATCAGTCTCAGCCAGAGAAAGTATAAATGAAATCGTCACCATTTCAAAGGACATTTATAATCATCTTAAACATCCGTAGCTGATAACCAACAATGACCTCAGTTGTCAAACTCTTATTCAATTTGGGAAAACCTTCGAAAAGCTCAATGAATTGAAGTAGTTTTTTGAGGAGAAGGGGAAGCCTTCTTCCTCCAAAGGGGTAAAATATATGGCAATCCAAGTAAATGAAAGTTCAAGCTCCTCTTCGGGCTCAGACATACCGAAGTCTCCCCCTAGAAAGATTTCAACTCCTCCTCTAACTCCAAAAGATAAAACTCCACCTCAGTCTCCTCCAAAATCTCATCCCAAGAAAAAAAAACTCCAACTCCTACAATGTAACGCCCGTAAATCTGGGCTAGTCAATTTAGAGATAATACAAAATATTATTTAGAATAAATAATCTTAACCAGGTTGTAGAATATGTCTCCAGGGTTCCGTACATATAAAGAACGCCGAAATCAGAGTTATAACAAAGAAGTTATGGTCCGTCGAAGTTTTACGGCAAAACCGGCACGACACCGGGGCACGTAAATAGTGAAATTTTGATAAAGGACTTTTTAGCCTTAGTGATCTAAATAAAAGTTGTAGTATACATTAAACCGAGAACATACAAAAAAAGAACGCCCAAATCTGATTTCGTATGAGGAAGTTATGAATTTTCTAAGATTTGGCATAGCAGTGCACGGCCCAAAACTCGAATTTTAGTTCGAGCGGTTTTTGGCCTACGCGACCTAAATGAGAATTGAAGATCTCATTAATAGGAACTCAACGGTAAAAAGACAGACGAAAACAAAATCCGTATGTAGAAGTTATGAATTTTACGAGGACATTTAACAGTATAATCTCCTCGTACAGTTAAATTTAAAATCGGTCGAGAATTAGCTGAAAATGAAAGTTACAGATCTTATTTTTACCTCGTGGATATAAATAACGTCAAAAACGGAGCTCGTATGTGAAAGTTACAGATTTTAGAAGTCGAAAGTGTGTTGTGCGAAAATGGGTGATGTGGCATAATCTTAGCCATTGCTTTCTCCCCAAGTCTTGCCACTAGATGGTGACATGTGGCACCAAGTTTAGCCATTTTTAACGCTATAAATAGAACCTCTTCCACCCTCATTTTTTTCACATATTTCCCCTTCTTTCTTCTCTTTACTCCCTCTCTAGCCCCGAAACCCCCTGAAAAGCCTAGGGAACCTCCCTAGCACGAGGCAAAAGCCCCGAAGTGCTCGACGAATCCGAGAAGATGAGATTTTCGGCTCGGGAACGCTCCTCCAAGCAAAGCCCGGTTTTCTATAAAACCTATTGTAAGTGAGCTATGCCTACGCTATTTTTAATATATCGTTTATTTAATTATATTAACGTTATTAGGAACTTATAATAAGTACTTGGGCTATTATTATGGGTTATATAAGTATTGTTTAACGCTTATATAATAGTAATAATAACTAGACTATTAATTAGTCTCGGCGAATAATGGACTAAACTTTAGTGGTAATAATACTAGGTTTCGTCGAAGGAAATTATTTTTAAGAAGCGAAACGCTGTCTGAGTTCGGATTCACCACCTTTTCAAGTGAGTGCATGGTCCCTTTCATCTTATACATAGATATGAAGTATTTTGTATAAATTACGTGCTATGTGTGTATATTATCTGAATACTTGCTGTCTATGATGGATAAATGATTTTATACATGTTTTAAATGATTTAAATATATATTTATTTTATATCTACAAATATGTTGGGATAAAACATGGGTAGATGAAATAGTTGGTGTGTGATGAAATAAAATGATGAGAGATAGGTGATGATAGGAAGGTGATGATGAATCAGTGATGTAGGATGAAAGATACTATATCCTTGTCTGACAATTTGGAGATGTAGTCATCTACTAGAGTATAGATGGTGACCATAGACTACTCTAGACAACCCGTGGAAACACCAGCAGACTTATAACCTATAGGTGATGAATTACGAGTCCAGGTGATGTTGTGACTGTATATTCATGTGATGATACTCCAACCCTTACTATGAATTACGAGTTCAGGCGACGTTGTAACTACGTATTCATGCCTTAGGAACGAGCATATAAGGAAATGTGAGGTAAAAAGATGAGAGGTAAATATGATATAGGAGATGATCCTTAAGATAATTATTTAAGGAATATTAAAGAAGATAACGAGGATGGGTAATCGGGTTGATTGTTTGATGTTTAAATATAATAATTATATTATTGTGGGTTGAAAACCCTATGTACTCACCAGGTTTCCCAACCTGACCCACTCCAACTTATTTGTATCACAGGTGTCGATACGAAGCTACTTCGCACTGAGAGATTTAAAAGAGATGTAGATCACTAGTGTAAATGAATGTAAGTTCTGTTTATGCTTATGTTTCTGTATTGACGATGACATCCCAAATGTTTTAAAATGAATAAAAATACGTTTCTTCGGAAATGCTTTGATAATGAAATTATCATGTTTTTTCTGGGAACAAATTCCGCAACGTTTTTATTAAAAGAGATACTCTTAGTTTTATAAAGCATAAACAAAATCGGTCTTTTTTGGCCGTGAAAATGGGGATGTCGCATACAACCTCTCTAAAGCAACCTTCACCTTCCATGAAAAGGAATCGAAGGCTTCCATGTCCGATGCTAACTCCTACAATTCTCCTAAGACAATACAAAAGAAGACGGATAGGAGAGCAGCCAAGCTAGTCGAATACATATGTCAAACTTAGGGAATTGATATAAGTGTGGATGCATCTCTAATAAATTCTTGGGTAAATCTGATGAGAAAACTCCTGGTCACCGATTATGTTCCTCAAGTCACCTACTCCAAGCCCACTGGAGCTTACTGGGACATTCCTATCTCTCCCAATGCTAAATACTTTCCAGTATTCAAGCGATTCGATGAGAGTATCCCAGATGAGCAAAGATTGCCCATGGAGTTTGAGAGATTGAACTTGTTTCACAGAAAGTATGGGAAAATAGTAAAATAAATATGGTCATGTGACGTACTCGTTGTTGTTACAACAGCCAAACCAAGGTCTTTAAAATGGGAAACGAATTATCAATACAATATTTCACGCTTCGGTAAAGAATCCATCGAAGTCAAACATATTTCATCTACATGAATCCCAAAGAAATCTTACTGATTGCAAGATTCTTCCAGCTCAAATTTCTAAAATTCCCCAAAATGGAAGATGCATACATCAAGGCTACTAAATTTCTCAAAGCCCTTATATGTGACTTCAGAAGAATTGATGCTGAGATTCAGTCAGTTCTTACAAAGAAGATGAACTTCCCTCCATTTGAACATCATGTATACATTACCGAATGGTTTCAAGACTTAAGCCTCAGAGCAAAAAACTTTCCCCAACTTAGCATTGTTTTTAGACTCTCCAGAGATAGTGAAAAGTTCTTCTTGTTAGCCACTGCTCTCCTAAACAACTGGAAGGAACTATTTCAATGGCTCAAAAGTCCAAGTACACTACTGAAGAGGTAAAGTTTAAAATCTCCTAAAGAATCAAATGGATCATTAAAGTTAGGAAGTTCTAGTGGCTCATTATCAAGTTTCTCAAACTTGTTAAGTGAAAGAGATAGTTACGAGGTCACTTAAGGGGAATTTGTTGAAACATGAAGTGACCCTCGACGGCTAAAAGATGTATTGTATTACCGAAGACCTATTTGTTTGTGGTGGTACAACTTTGCATGAAGATCATATGCAAAGACACTGAAGTTAACCACCGAAGACTTGGGATACTTGAGTGAAGAATGCTGACCCAGAGAAAAGAGTATTTTGTCTTTTGCATACCGAAGTGTTAAAAAAGTAATGTTCACCTTTTATGACATTGTGTGTTTGTTGAGTTCTGTCAGTCCAAGCGTGGCAAGCATGGCCGCCTAACTTCGAAGTATTTTATTATTTATCATGTACTAGATTTTACTATAAATAGATGATCATGTTGATCGATCTATGTGCACCACTTCTAGACTTCCATTGTATTACTCTTTATTGAATACAAGTCTTCATTTATCTTCATTATCTCTTGCTTATGTTGTTCATCATTTTGTAACTTTTTTTTAATGCAAACCTTGTTACGATTAAACTAAGGGGCTGTTTGATAGTTTCTGACCGAGTAAGATCTGACTGATTCAGAGCCTAACTGGGTCTAAAGATCTGACTGAAACTGCCTCTGACTGAAACCATGTCGTTTGATTATGGCTCTAATCGATTATATTGAATGCTGGAAATGACTATGTTGACCTTCTCTTATATTTTCCAAAATTTGGTTTTTTTGTGTCATGGTGTAATTTCAATGGACAACATCCAAATTTCTTTGGTCATTTTTCATCAACTTCTTTTCATTTCTCTATTTTACAAACTATGGACTGATGACTGTTCCCTCACACCAAACGAGCAACTAGCATCCATATTTGCAGCTTCATTCTACCCACTCTTCAATTTCTTTTGGGGTTTTAGATCCCTAGACCTGTAAGTCATTTTCCATGTTTGAGGCATCTATATCTTTTGTTTAAGGATATGTGTATCTTCCAAATTGTTTCAAGCTTCTACCACAACACCATAATTACTGTTCATATATAATTTCATGAAGATTTCAAGAATTACTGTTCAGGGAAATAAGAGGATTAATCGATTAATTACTTGGGCTTTAAGCTTATTGGGAATCGTCTCAAATACAAGTAGAAGGAAGCAACGTACGTATTAGAAATCAATTTCAACACATTGAACAGTCATTTTTAAAGCATTGAAGAATCAATTTCAAGCATATTAAAAAATAGATTTCAAATAATCAATTTTATAGAGAGAGATGGAATTTACAAACCTGTTTATTAGGTCAAAATGGGAAAAAGCTTACCACTTTGGAGGAGGAGCGAGGTACCAGACCTGAAGGAACAAGGTAGGAGGCTAAAGAACAGAAGCCTTGGCAAGCAAAAGAGAAGGGCATATGAGGGATAAGATGATTTATGTCTCGGCCAGGATTTATTTTTTACAGGTCCCAGTCATCCATTCATTAGCCATTTACTGACCGAGTAAGAGCTCAAACATTGGTATCAAACAGCTAGACTAGGACCGGGTCAGATAAAACCTCCGACCCGACCTAGTCAGAGTGAAATCAAACAAGACCTAAGTATTATTACTTGCTTCTATTTATTGATTAATCTTATTGGTATATTTATATATCTTTATCATTCCTCATATTTCTTTATTGTTGAGCTTATCAAAGATCCATTGAGATTAACTTACATTTCCACAAATCAATCTTAAAGTTCTTCTCGCTACAATCCTATTCAAACTCTAAATATAGAAAATAGACTCAGTAAATACCAACCTAATCAAACTCTAAAATAATAAAACAAAACTTAAATAGGTAACTTTGCTAAAAATCCCCTAGATATAAAAAAAAGTATTTTAGAACTCCTTTGATGATGAACCGATTAACCCAACAATAACCCCCTAATCAATTTCTTCATATCAGCAGTTCATATAAGCCTTCAATCACCTTCTTTCAGTATGATTCTCAATGTTTCTTGTACACCCGACCTTCACCTCGGTCACATTTATAGCCTTTTCTCAATCCCTTTGAATGTTGACAACATATGTAACATATAACATGGCATCCCATTGGAAACATTCATTACCATCTCGACTTTTCCCAGATTAGCGACCTCTCCCTGGCCACATCGAAAGCCATCCTATTTGAAATCTAACTCTATAATGTTCATATTGTGTAGTGTCTCTAATCTCTTCCTTCATTTCGATCACAGTTGTTCAAAGAGGCATCTCCACTGACTAAGAAAATAAAGCTACCCGCTTCACCATTGTCTTTCAACCTGCTAAACAAACTCAATCCAAAGCCACCTACTTTGACGGATCCTTTCTTCTTGCTTTTCATGCAGCTATGTCGGTGTCCCCTTATCACAAACAAGTAGATCTTTCTTCCTCACAAATCATTTTTGTCTAGTTAATGTAAACACAACCCTTTGATTTTTCTTACTTCTTATCTCAACCTATCAACATCTTATTCTCTTTTGACAACCCCCACCACTTTAAGCAAGCTTGTACCGAGAGAACTTTTCCACCGATCAACAAGACAAGGTCATGATCCCCTTGACTGTCTTCCATCACCCACAAAAAACAAACTAAATCAAAGTCACCTGCTATGATGTCTTCTCATCCATTTATCACGCACATCCGGTTAGTATCTCGCTATCGTTAGAACAAGCCCAATCAAGAGAAACCGGTACTTCTATTAAGATGCTTCAAGTTGTCAAAAAAAAAAGACTCACACCCCTTTCAATGTAACCTGATTCCCACTATGTCTTCCCTTCAGCGAAAGTCTACAATTCTCTTGAAACTACTCTCAAACCGGCTTTTCTAGGTCTTCACATGCCCTAAGCTCTTATACCAAATGTAAGATTTATGAGTGTTTGAAACTTGCTCTGATCATAAGAACAATCCAAGAACATGGGATGAAAGGAGGAAACGAAACAGATGAGTAAAAACAAAAGAAAGGATAATTACTTGGAGCCTAAGTATATTCTGTAAACTTAGTTCTGGAATGTATTTGCAAAACAACGACTACAACTATTTATACTAATTAAGTTGGTATCCTATTAAAATTCTAAATCTTGAAAATAAACTCGGTAAATAACAGCTTAATCACACTCTAAAACAATAAAATAAATCTTAAATAGGTAACTTTCATAAAATGCCCCTAGATATAAAAACTGTTTTAGAACTCCTTTGATGATTTACCTATTAACCCAACAATCACCCATTAATCGGTTTTGTCATACCACTCGTTCATAGAATCCTTTAATCACCTTTTTTTTCATTCTGATTCTTGAACATTCCTGGACACCCGACCTTGACATTAGTCACATCCAAAGTCTTTGCTCAATCATTTTTTATTATTGACAACACATGTAACATATGATATAGCATCTCGTTGGATACGTTTATTACCATCTTGAATTTTCCCTGATTAACGACCTCTCCCCGAGCACATCCAAAGCCATCTTATTTGAACTCCAATGACATAATGTTCACACCGTGTAGTTTCTCTAATCTCTTCCTTTGTTTCAATCACCATTGTTCAAAGAGGCATCTTTATTGACTAAGAAAACAAAGCCACCCGCTTCACTGTTTTCTTTCAACCTGCCAAACAAATTGAATCCAAAGGCACCTGCTTTGACGGATGCTTTTTGCCCACTTTTCATGCACCTATTTCGGGCTTCCCTTATCACAAACAAGTCGATCTTTCTTCCTTGCTAATCAATGTTTTCCGGTTCATGTAAACACAACCTTTTGATTTTTATGCCTTCTGATCTCAACCGTTCAACCTCTTATTCTCTTTTTTTGACAACCCCAACCGCTTTAATCAAGATTGTTCCAAGTGCACTTTTCCACCAATCAACAAGACAATGTCACGACCACTTTTACCGTCTTCAATCACCCATAAAAAACAAAATGGATCAAAGCCACCTGCTTTCATGTCTTCCCACCTGTTTATCAAGCACCTTCGGTTAGTCTTTCATTATCGTTAGAATAGGACTAATCAATAGAATTCGGGATTGTTGTTGAGGTGCTTCAAGTTGTAGAAAAATGACTCATATCCCCTTCAACGTAATCTGATTCCCGTTGTGTCTACCCTGCAGCGAAAGGCTACACTTTTCTTGAAACGACCCTCAAACCAGCCGCCTTATGTCTTCACATGCCCTAAGCTTTCATTCCAAATGTAGGATTTGCAAGTGTTTGAAACGTGCTCTGATCACAAGAACAATCCAAGAACAGGGGATGAAAGGAGAAAATGAAATAGATGAGTAAAATCAAAAGAAATTACAAATACTTGGAGCCTAAATATATTATTAAACTTAGTTCTAGAATGTATTAACAAACAACGACTACAACTGTTTATACTAATTAAGATAGTATCATATTCAAACTCTAAATCTCGAACTCAGTAAATAACAACCTAATGAAACTCAAAAACAATAAAACAAAACTTAAATAGGTAACTTCCTAAAATGCTCCTAGATATAAAAAAAATTGTTTTAGAACTTGTTTGATGATGAACCGATTAACCCAAGTCTACCACTGATAGTCTCTCTTCCATCTGTTTAAGACTGCCACCACCACCACCACCACAATCCATTTCACTATCTAAAAACCTCTCATATGCTAATAGATCCTCTAGATCTCTCTCACATATCATGTTTCTCATGTTCTTTAAAGGGATGCCTGGATCCACTACATTTATTGATGTCATCGATAGAGGTTTTCTAAATCGAAACTCTATGTGTAAACAATACACAAATCAAACTTTCATCTCTATTTATTTGATTTTAATTTCAATCCGTCTTATTTCCATTTCATGCAACTCAGTGGCACCAAAACTATCACAAATGTAAATTAAATTGTGGGGTTGCCTTGTTGAATAGTGTCGTCATCGTGGGTGGAGGAGTTTTGCCGACGGTGAGGTCATCAAATAGAAGGGTTTACTATGGCCTATGGGTTGGGCTTTTCATGGGGAAATAGAAAGTGAAGAGAATTAGGGTTTTTGTGTAGATCCCATATTAAAAAAGTAATAATAAATAAAATAGAAAATGTAAAACTAAAACTAATATTGTCATTTGACTAAAAATTCACGAACTTTTTCAAATGACATCCAACTTAATGACGGAATTGTAACAAACAAAATACTCATGGATCAACATAGTAGAAAAAAGAAGCTTAGGAAGAAACTTGCAATTTACCCCAAACACATATGATTTATATAATTCACTCTTAAAACTATAACATCGTACTTTGATTTATTTGTCTAACTTCTACTAAACGTTTCTTAAGTAAATGCATGTGAAAATATGCAAAAAGAATGATAAATAACAAACTAAAAATAGGTTCATTTGAATATTGTTCACAATATTTTCCTTCCAAAGATCCGGCGATTTCGGTCCTCCCCAACTCCTTCGATTCGATCCTCAATCAGTCATCGGCGGGATCAAATGTCGGTGATCCGACGTCTTCAACCTTATGGGGGACAACTCATGGACAACTTTCAGTCATAGAAATAGGAACGTGCATGGAAAAGATTCAAGAAAAATTCATGTAAGTACAATTCATTGTATCACTCACGATTCAAGAAAAAGTCAGGTAAGTTCAGCTATTACGTCTCTCTTTATCATCAATTTCCCGGATTCGGTTTAAGTTGGAGACATTCAGAGAGTTTGTGGTCGAGCGTGTAATCAACTAGGAAATATAGTAGGTGTGTTTATTTCGAAAAAACTATCAAAATCAGGGAAACGATTTGGCTTCATTAGGTTCGCAGGTGTTGTTAATTGTGACTCCCTGATTATTCAACTTCATGAAGTTTGGTCTAGTTCTTACAAATTATTTTCCTCCCTCCCTCGTTCCTTAGAAAACAAAGCTCGTGTTTCCCAATCCACTGGTTTCTCCACAGGAGTTCATTGTGATGTCAACGTAAAGTCTTATGCAAATGAGGTCCGAGGTTCAGCTAATGACACGAAATATAGTAAAAACATCGAAGAGATTATTGAACTAACTTTTGGGGACTTCATAGTGGGAAAAAAAAAACAAACAACATGCCTGGTTAAGGCAAGAGATTTTTCCATGCTACCCAAACTCCGGGTGCTATGCTTGGATGAGGGATTTGACAATTTTGATATAAGATATGTTGGAGGTTTGTGGGTGTTGATTGAATTTACTTCCACTAACGCATGCAAAAAATTTCTAAGTAGTAAAGCAATAGATTATTGGATTTTGGAAAAGAGAACATGGCATATATCTTTTGTCCCTACATAACGTATAGTGTGGGTTGATGTTGAAGGATTACCTCTTTCATCTTGGAATAAAGAGTCATTTAGAAAACTTCTCTCAAGATCGGGAACAATTGCGTAGCTAGATGATGATCTTGGAGAAAACATTTACAAGAATATGATCTGTATATTATCTTTTATCCAAACTATAATCTCAGAGGTAATCAAGGTCCATGTTGATGGGGATACTTACTGGATTAGAATAAAGGAAGCTCCGGGGTGGACCCCCACCTTTGTTCATGATCTTCCTGCCCCAGAATTAGCTGACTATGAAATTCAAGACAACGATCAAAATGAGGTTCACTCTCATTATGCGGAAAGAAATGAAGAAGTTTCATCGGACCCGTTTGGTATTTATGATGCAATTGAAAAAATCAAAGTGGATGAAGTCAAAAATGATATTCAAAAAGGCTTTAACAGTTGGGGTATTGGAAAGAAGAATAAAAGTAATAAAGAGGGGTTTCAGGGGCAAAATGGGAACTTAGCAACAGAAAATGTTATTTACCATTCTACTGCTGATTGCTATCATTCCAGTGCACATATTGCTTCACAAGCAAATTCTTCTGATGCCCCTGGACCGGCTGTTAACCTCCCAACCATCGATGCAGGCGTTCAGGTCTCTGTTGCTGTTCCAATTGATGTTGTTGATCCAACCATTGTTGCTGAAGAAGTGCAAACAGCCCCCACTGCTTCACCAATCCTGAGCGCAGCTCCTGCTGTGAATTCCGGGATCTCTTCAGCTTAAAATGTTAAATCTGGTCCACCAAAAAATGGAATGAATATCTTAAATAAACAAGTTCCTGTTGGGTTTTCAGGAGGATACATTCTCATGTCGGGCATTCCATCTACGAAGGATTCTTTATCCCACCCACCCGTTTTCTCAAATTTGATTCATGGTGAGAATGATGCGTTCTCAGAAGGCTCTTTCAATAATGATTCAATTGAGGTGGAATACAAAAAAACAATTGCATTGGAAGAAAATATTGGCCTTAATATGAATAATTGTTCTGATCATGTAAAAAATATCATTCAAGAGGAGCAATTTAGAAAAAAAAATATATAGATATGAATTGTCTATCTATTAATATTCAAGAAGCGGGTTCTATTGAGAAACGGGTGTGGATAAAATCTCTCTGTGCCAAATTTAAAGTGAATTTTTTTAGCTATTCAAGAAACGAAAAAGGAGTCAATTGATATCTCTCTTGTTCGATCTTTCTGGGGATACCTTACTTTTTCTCACTCTTTCTCCCCTTCTCGTGGCGTTTCGGGTGCCATCTTTGTTATTTGGGACCCCAAGTATCTTTAATCAAAATAAAGTTATTATCTCTTATTGGTATGTGGCGGTGGAGGGGATTTGGGTTGTCTCTAGAATGGATATGTTACTAATTTCTGTTTATGATCCACAAAGAGATGATTGTAAAAGAAAACTATGGGATGAAATATCTATCTTGATTGCTTCTTTCTCAGGAGAATGTGTGGTTATGGGAGATTTCAACGAAGTTAGAGACGAGTCTGAGAGGTTTGGGTCATAATTCCACCATATCCCAGCTAGAACTTTTAATCAATTGATTGAACAGAATGATTTAGTTGATATTCTTATAGGTGACCTCATTATACATGGAGTGATAAATGGGGATCTAAGTTCTCTAATCTTGATCGTTTCCTGGTCTCCGAAGATCTTATGCTGCTTTTCCCTTACTTTATGGGCTTGGTTCTACATAAAAATATCCATGATCATCGTCCTATAGTCTTATTAGAGCATCGTGTAGATTATGGTCTGTCTCCTTTTCGTATTTTTCATTCTTGGTTTGAGCAGGAAGGTTTCAATGAAGTGGTTCATAATTCTTGGACCACTAATGTTGCTGGGAACTTGAGTGATAACCCTTGGGTCATTTTCAAGAAGAAGCTCCAAAATCTTAAATCTAACCTAAGACTATGGAATTCTACTACTAGAGATCGTTTGACTAGTAAAGAGAAAATTCTTCAGGAGAAAAGTTGAAGAGATTGACGCTTCTCTTATGCTTAATGGGGGTAGGGCTGATCTTCGTGAACAAAGAGTTTCGGCTATTACAGAATTGACGGACTTGGATCATCTTTCTAGAGTCGAGTTGGCGCAGAAAGCGAAAATTCAGTGGGCCATTGAATGGGATGAGAACTCTGGTTATTTTCATGGCATTATCAATCGAAAGAGGCGTCAACTTGCTATAAGAGGAATCATGATTGATGGTGTTTGGGAGGACGATCCTGGGAGAGTTAAAATGGAGTTCCATAATTGTTATAAAAATCTTGATCCTAATTTGTTTCATACTCTCACGGAAGATCAAGTTCTTTATCTTCAAACTCCTTTCTCTCGTGATGATATTAAAAGGGTTGTTTGGGATTGCGGCTCTGATTAGGTCCCTGGTCCGGATGGATTCTCTTTTGGTTTCTTGAAAAGATTCTAGGACCTTATTTCTGATGTTGTGGTGGATTTCATTCAACATTTCCATAGTCATTATTCGGTTCCTAAAGGTTGTAACGTTTCATTCTTTACGGTTATTCCTAAAGTTCGCGACCCTAAGAACATTAGAGACTTTAGACCTATTAGTCTAATAGGATTCCAATACAAAATTATTGGTAAACTTTTAGCTAATCGGTTGGAGGAGGTTATTGCGTCTATAATCAGTCTGGAGCAGTCTGCTTTCGTCAAAGGCAGACAAATCTTAGATGGCCCTTTTCTTCTTAATGAAGTGGTTGCATGAAGTAAGTCTATAAACAATATACTTATGATTTTTAAAGTGGATTTTGATAAGGCTTTTGATTCGGTCTCGTGGGAGTACCTTTTGGAGATTATGCAGATTATGGGCTTTGGTAAGTTGTGGTGTGCTTGGATCATGGAGCTTCTCCGTTCTGCTAGGGCTTCTGTTCTTGTTAATGGGTCCCTTACTAATGAGTTTCAAATCCAAAGTGGCCTGCGTCAAGGAGACCCATTGTCCCCTTTTTTATTCATTCTGGTTATGGAAGGGCTTCATGTAGTTTTACAGAAAGCTAATACTGCAAGCGTGCTTCGTGGCATTTCTATCAGTGGGATTGATATTTCTCACTTGTTCTATGCTGATGATGTTGTCCTGATCTCAAACTGCGACCTAGATAATGCCTCTCGTATAATTCGTATCTTGAGGTGTTTTTACTTAGCCTCGGGCCTTAAAATCAATTTACAAAAAAGTAAGTTTATCGAAATGGGAGTCCCTTTTGCTCAGGTTGAGGTGGTGGCTCGTAAGGTCAGCCGTGCTCCTGATACTTGCCCTTTTTTCATCTTGGTGTCCCTGTTGGTTAGAATATGTCTCGGATTTCTGCTTAGTCCCCAGTTGTTGATCATTTTCGCTCAAAACTCCCGGGTTGGAAAGCGAAATGTTTATCGTCTGGAGGTCGTCTCTCTTTGATCAAATCGGTTCTCTGAAGCCTTGGTAGTTATTTGATGTCTATTTTCAGGTTCCTATTTATGTCGTTAACACTTTGGAGTCTCTTCGAGCCAGGTTCTTTTGGGGGGGGGGGGGGGGGTGATTTAGATGAGAGATGTATGCATTGGGTTCGTTGGAACCGGGTTTTAGCTCAAAGAAAGGATGAGGGTCTTGGTGTTGGCAGTCTTTTTTCGTTTAATAGGGCCTTGCTCTATAAATGGCGTTGGAGATTCTTTCATAACCCAGATCTGATATGGGTTAAAATTGTCAAAGTCTTTATGGTCCCGATGGTGGTTGTAGTTCTCTCTGAGAAGGAGTTTGACAGGTCCTTGGAATGATGCTATTCGGGCGTTGGTGCAGCTCAATAATCGTGATCTTGATCTCAGGTCGTTTAGCCCTATTAGGGTTGGTGATGGAAATATGACTTCTTTCTGGCATGACGTGTGGAAGGGGGATACCACCCTAGCCGTCTCTTTTCATAGGATTTATGCTCTTGATCCTCATAAATCTATATCGGTTCAAGACAAAGTTCTTCTTGGATGGGATATTAATTGGAGTAAATTACACAAATGGTCCCTATGGTTTGAGGTAATTTGCACGTTTGGTCCTTAACTTATATTTTTAACTCGGAAGGTCCCTACTATTTGCTTTTGTTACATGCTAGGTCCCTACAGTTTGTTTTTGTTACGCGTTTGGTCTCTGTTTTACCTAAAAAGACAATTATTTAAATAGGAAAATTGGCGGAATAGATAAGGTAAGGTGAGGGGTGGGGTTGGGGTGTGTTTATTTAAATAAATTAAAAAATCAAAGGCAAAATAGTCTTTTTAGTTAAGACATGGACCAAACACGTAACAAAAACAAACAGTAGGGACCTTCCGAGTTAAAAAAGTAAGTTAGGGACCAAACACGCGAATTACACTAAACCATAGGGACCATTCGTGTAATTTACTCTATTAATTGTCTTAGGCAGCCTCCTAGAGGGGGTATTGAGGAGGCACAATGGTCTAATTTCACTACCTTAATGCAGGGGGTTCTTCTTTACTCCACTCCAGATCGTTTGGGGTGGACTATTGATGGCTCGGATTCTTACACAGTTTCTTCTCTCAGAGCTTGCTTAGACAGTCGCATGTTACATTCGGGAGGTCCAGAGACTCGCTGGAATAATTGGGTCCCTATCAAGGTGAATATTTTTATTTGGAGATTGCAGTTACGAAGTATTCCTTCTAGAGAGAACCTTTCTCTCGGTGGGATCACTATGGAATCGATTCTTTGCATAGTTTGTTCCAACACCGTTGAATTCATTGATCATCTTTTCCTCCATTGTAATAAGTTAATAGAGATATGGATTCGTGTTGCTATCTGGTGGGGCGTCCAAACTCCTTATTTTTCCACTATCGATCAACTCCTATCGTGTTCTAATTCTCTTTCTTTAAAAAGAGGACAACAACAAGCATTTGATACAGTCATCTTGACTACCTTATGGTGTTTATGGAATTTTCGCAACTCCACAATTTTTGGAACGGCTCAACCTAAGAATTTTTTTATTTTAGATGAAGTGATTGATAGATCTTTTTTTGGATTTCCAATAGGTGTAGAAAAGCTAAAATTAGATGGACCTCGTGGCTTCATAATCCTCTTTTAGCTTGTAATATGTTGTAATGATTCTCTTTTTCTAGCTCATTGCTAGTTTTTTAATAAATTCTCTACGGTTCTAAAAAAAATAGGTTCATTGGAGCTCGAAATTTGATATTGGTTCAAATTAAAACCACAAATACGATGGGGGCTCGTATCTTGTCATTTGAAGTTTAAAACATAACCTCATATTTTGGGCTGTTAATAATTATTGTGTGAAAAATGTTACTTCAATTCATGCAAGTAAGATTGTAAAAAATTAATGTAGAAATGAACTCATTCGAGATCCATATTTAAAATCATGAAAACGAAAATGATATTGGGTCATGATCAGTTAAAAAATGGACCGAAATTGGATTTGGGGTAAATTGGACTAAATGTTGATTGGGCCTTGGGCCAACGTGAGGTTGGTAATTTGGGATTCCTTGTTGTTTGAACTCAATTGGTACGCCGAATCTGTAAAATTTTCGACTCTCGATTTCTTCCTGAATTTATATTGTTTCCCTTTAAGTTTAGAGTAAAAATACAAGAGTGGTCCCCATGGTTTGGGGTAATTTGCGCGTTGGGTCCCTAACTTAATTTTTTAATTCGGAAGGTTCCTATTATTTGTTTTTGTTACACGTTTGGTCCCTATTGTATGTTTTTTGTTACGTGCTTGGTCTCTGTCTTCCCTAAAAAGTCTATTACTTAAATAGGGAAAAATTATAGGGTAGGTAAGGTAAGGTGAGGGAGTGGGGTTGGGAGTGTGTTTATTTAAATAAATTAAAAAATAAAAGACAAACTAGTCATTTTAGGTAATACAGAGACCAAGCGCGTAACAAAAACAAACAGTAGAGACCTTTCGAATTAAAAAAGTAAGTTAGGGACCAAATTGCGCAAATTACCCGAAACCATAGGGACCATTCGTATAATTTACTCTTAAGTTTAAGAAGATACATAGATATTCTTGGACATCATTTGAAAAGATTTTTTTGCCAAACCTTATTATTATTGAATTACCGAAAGTTAAAAATGAGAATGTATATTTTACATGAGTATTAATGCTTTAAAAACCGGTTTTTTAGTTGAACTATTCAGATGACGGTTTTCAGTTCAACCGGTTGGTCAGGTGTGTGCATTAGCATTTAAGTTGTATACACTCCGGATAACATGATCGCTCAATCTATTCAATTTACTTTGGAAATAGACTATTTTTAAATGGCTAAATGAAATATAACTATCAAAGTTCACACCTGTTCAATATCAATTGATGTTTAAGTCGATTTTATCTAGAAACTCAAGATATTATCATGGTTTTTGTGTAGAATGAAGTTTAGCTCACCATATCTAACTGATAAGTTAGCTTATTTTGTGAGTTTTTTTAAGTTGTCGTATTTGGCAAGCCAAAAAATAGCTTATAAGCTAACTTTTTAAAAAGATACCTAGAATAGTTTTCAGGAACTTTAAAAAAAAAATCAAAAAATAGAAGTTCATCTGAAAGCTCTGGTCCAGAGTTTGTTTGGAGAGGTGAAGCTTGCTCAAAGATCGCGAGGCTTAACACAATGGTTAGGATTCGGAGAAGTCCTTTCTTCTAGTCTACAAAGAGACGTTAGAGGAGTCTCTAAATAGCCTTTAGTGAAGCAGTAGTCAAAGCTTCGGTGTTTGCTCTACTGCCTTGGGGAACAAGTTTTAACTTTATGACAGTCTATTATAGGCCCATTGACCTAACCCATAATTTTAAATCAACTAAACTATAAATACATCTCATTTATTGTAACCCTATATATCGATCATAAGATTAAAGTGTGTGATTGTGACTCGACATTGTGAGTGCAGTAATACTTAGTTGTATAAAATTCATTAATTGATAAAAGAATCATTTGCTTTTAGAGGTAGCTTGATTATTCTAATCACGTGTACCACCTTAAAATCTCCTTGTGTTCTTGTTTGATCTTTTGAGCATTCTCATCCAAATTGTGTTCTTAAGTTTGTCGAGATTGCATCGTAATACTCCAACAATCGGAATAAACGAAAGGAAAATGTGGAACTTGAGTAAGAAAGAACAAATGTTGGATAGCATTGTGTATGGATACATGTATACTATTTGAGGGTTTTGGATGCTAAACTTTTATATAGTAAATGTATGGTTCCGTATTTTCTTTGTTAATGCTATATAGATTTTATGTTGTATTCCCGTTATAGTAATTAATTAAGGCATCAACATAACTCTCTTGCATTTGGATTATAGATATACGTTTTGTCATAACTTCGTTGATATATAATCATAGTTCTCGAAATACACTTTAGTTAAAAATTAAGGTGTTACAGAATCGCAAACGGTGGTGTAAAAAAACTAGATGATCATATAAACATGGTAATTCCATCCTCACAAAACTTAGAAGTTTATGAAACGTAATATAATTATCAGTTGTAACTATAGACGAAAACTTTGAAAATGACTCAATACCTGATCAAGAATGTTTCATCACTCTCATAAAAATAGAGTTTCGTCCTAACCACCACTTCCATCCTCTCTAGTCTCCATCACCACCAAGACCAAATCGTTCCATGAAGAACTAAAAACATTATATTTATACGTATTTCCATAAAATCCAATAATTGAAATAGTTGCATGGTTTAAATGGAGAAACATGTGTGTCACACTTGGAGAAAATCGTTAGGATCATAAATAGCTTTTAAATATACTCTTGTCAAAATGAAGGGCATATTATATTATGATTATTATCATATTCATATATTATGTCACTTTGTCTATTGTAGCCGATTCTTTTTTACTTAAATGATTGATAAATTGTACCTTAGTGTAGTAGACTTGTGCAATTGGACCCACATATGTAATGAGAAAAAGACATGAAAGGCCAAAACAATCGACAGCCAACCAAGCGTAAAATCATGTAGAATAATAGAGAAAAAAGAATAATTCCTTTTGGCGTGACAAAAAAGCATGCATCATCAATTCGGTCAAACGGCCTTCAACAAAATGCAACTTTGACCAAGTCGCTCAGATCACATTAGATATTCACCGTACACCAATTACCATTTGAATTCACATGACAAAGAAACAAACGAAACAAAACAAAAGGTTGTTTCTTGGAAACATTATATAAAGTAAAGTAGCAAACGCAATTTTAGCTTTTAACACATGCTTTTCTTGAAACAAAGTAGATTATTTAGTCCGTATTTATATGTTATACTCCCTCTGTCCCAATATTATTGTCTACAGACAACAAACACACAGATTAAGAAAAGGGGTTGGCTAAAAAGACACCCCATTTTTCCATTTGGACACTAACTTTATTTAATAAAATGACAGTTTTGTCTTTACTTTGTATTTAATGTTCCATTAAATGCTTAGTTGATTAAATAATAATGAGGAGGTATTTTGGTAAAAATGTTATTTATTTTTAGAAGTGGACTATTATTTTGAGACAAACCAAAAAAGAAAGATGGACTATAATTTTGGGACAGAAAGAGTATAATAATAGAGTAAATTACATGAATAGTCCCTATGGTTTGGGATAATTTGCGCGTTTGGTCCTTAATTTATTTTTTTAACTCGAAAAATCCCTACTATTTGTTTTTGTTACGCGTTTGGTCTTTACTGTTTATTTTTGTTACGCGTTTGGTCTCTGTCTTACCTAAAAAGACTATTATTTAAATATGAAAAAATGGTAGGGTAGATAAGGTAAGATGAGGGGGTGGGTTTAGGGGTGTATTTATTTAAATAAATTAATAAATCAAGGGAAAAATAGTCCGAGATAGGGACCAGACGCATAACAAAAATAAACAGTAATGACCTTCCAAGTTAAAAAAAAAAAGTTAGTGACCAAACGCATAAATTACCATAAACCATAGGGACCATTCGTGTAATCTACTCATAATAATACCAAGTTCCATAAAAGTTCTGTTTGGATCCCCTTTTAGTAGGGGTGACAATTGTTAATACGACACGATAAAAATACACGAAACGAAACAAAATTTGGACGAAACTGAAATTCAAATCCGTGTTCGTGTTCGTGTTAAGTGTAAAAAAACACGATGTCGTGTCGTTTCGTGTTCGTGTTTAAAATTTGACACGATTTGCATTTATTTTTCATGTTTGTCGTATTTTTCGTGTTATGTATGATTAAATATTAATTAAATAAACTAATTTTTTATTATGTTATCTTTGTCGTGTCGTGTCGTGTTTGTCGTTTTTTAACCGGTTCGTTTTTCGTGTTACTTAAAAAAACACCACATCGTGTCGTGTCGTGTTCGTGTTACATAAAACTTTGTCGTATCGTGTCGTGTCAGACCAAAACACGACACGATGACCCGATTTGCCACCCCTACCTTTTAGTTTCATTTGTTGCAGACATGGTCCTTTATTCCTTTACCCTTTTAGTTTGAAATTTTTGCATATATGGCCCTTTTGTTAAGACCAAACTGTTTGGTTGTTAATTGTTCTAAAATGGCCATTTTATTTTAAACAAACTTATAGTAGTATTTTTCAAATTTTTATTAAGGAAGTAAAATTCAAATCTAGCCCCTTAAGGGAAAATCTTTTAAAAAATATCTTAAATATGAAGACAAATTTTGCAACAAATAATGTATTTTGCAATGGACTAAGTGCGAAATTAATGCTATTTTGAGGCATAAATAGTTTTATATTATTTTGTAACAAATCATACTCGAAGTGGCTAGATTTATATCACTTTTATTATTAAATTAGACAAATTATATTGCATTGTTTTTAAACGTATAAGAAGAACTTCGGTATGGTATGAGGTTAAAAATAATTCCTAACATGAGCACCATATATACACTCCATGAGACCCTCATAAAATGTAACATCTACCGTCTGCATTTAATTTTTAAGACCCTAGTTAAGGACTCAAGTTTGGCTTGGAAGTGAGCCATTATCCTTAACTTTCCCAAAACTATTCACACTTGAAACATGTTGTGACGACCTTTGTAGGTGGAGGGTATGAAGTATGAACTAATTAAAATGGGCTTGATCTCTTTCGATAAGGGTTGGGAGAACTACTTATGACATGGCTAGGTTGCAAGAAAAGTGTGGTGATGTTAAATTCTCAAATGATGTGAAGAAGTTCATTTTGAATCTCCACAAAGCATACCGTTTTCCCTAGGGCGAAGCTAGGATTTAAGAATAGAGACTACCAGCCTCGCATCATAATAACATATTAAAATATAATGTTATATCCAAATAAAGTAATAGAGTCTAAAATTTAAAAATAAAATTGTCAGAAAAAATTGTCTGGATGTAATAGAAGCTATATCGATCATTATAAGAATCAATCTTAAAAAGTTTACCATATGCATTGACTCATATTCATCGATTAACATTGATTTTAAAAATGTTTTCAATTGACTATAAGCACCGACTAATATTTATCGATTAACCTTTTTACTGATTACAAAATTGAAATCATGTTGCTATGGTAATGTAGCCAGAAACAATTTTTTAATTGAAATTCAACAAACTTGTTGTCGAATAAAAATACCAACAAACTTTATCCTAGTGAATCATCAATTAACAAAACTTATTTATGAACAAATGGGGTATAATTAGTAGATGATGAGGAATTGACAGAAATGTAGGTAGTAAGTTTGATTAAACTAAAGAAAATGGGGGTGGAGGCAAAAAATGAGGGTGGAGATTGTGTGATTTAAGTCAAATCGTGGAATGAATTTTGGTGGCAATTCTTATACCCTTGTTTTCTATATATAATATTTGTCGGGTCACTTTAGCTATAATATGGTTGATGGTTTAAAAGAGATTGAGGGGGCAGAGTTGGTTTCCTCTTCTCTTTCTTATAGAAAACTCATTGATGAGCATACATTATCCATTAACTATAAACATTGGTGTCGTAACAAATTCACTCACATGAATGTTAACATTCTAGGTTGGAGATTTCGTATTGGGAAGACTATTAATATGTGATAACTTGCAGAAAAAAAATGATAATGGCTCCAATCATTCATGTCCAATGTGTGCTACAAATCTTGTCATATTTATAAGCCTGAAATGATGTGATTTGATGGTGCCCATACCTTTCAAAAACAAACATGTCCTTGGAAGATACACTCTCATGAAAATACTTCAGTGGTGTTCTCAACAATAATTCATCCATGCCATCTCTCTATCTTGTATGGGTAATTAGGCGTTTTAGAAATCACAAGATCCACTTTGGTGTGCCAAAGGCTCACTTATTACTTTCACAAGGTGGACGTTTATATGTTTTCATGGATAAACAATCGGAAAGAAATGAAGTCATATAAACATGAACTCTAAAAACCGGTTATATAAACTCATTTTCAATAGTAATGCATTTATATATAACTCAAGAGTAAATCCCTAAACAAGATATAATAAACCATTGAGTTCATTTATCCGAAATATAAACCAGGATGTATAAGGAGTTAGAGCTTCTACAATAAAATCTTTTTTAAGCTTGTTCATTTTGAAAAAACAATGAAAAAAATTCTTTTCCTATTATGTAAGAAGCTTTTTCAAAAGAGTTTGTTAATAAACAAGCTCTTCATTGACCTTTTTAACCATTTTTGTGGACCTCATATATTATATCAATTATAACAACTAGCCAACATGTATAAAAACAATATGCTAATATAAATAAGTTTGATGTGTCACATATCAAAAATGTCATTCATTATAGGGTAAATGTCACTAGACCCTACAAACTTTTCTGAGTTTATCTAAATGGTTCTTTATGATTTTTTTTTCCTTTTAAGGACATGAAGTCTACTTTTTAGGTTTTAAAAAATCGATAGGCCAACTCCAACCTCATCAATAAAAATTACACATTATTTTTGTATAAAACTAACACCAAAAATCTTTTCAACTCCAACCACACACTAAAAAATATACTAAAACATATTTTAATATTATAATTTATAAAACAATAATTATAAAAACTAAAAACAATTAAAATAATATTATTTAAAAGTACAAAGAGTTTGGTGTTATGAATAGTGGCCTCTATATGCAAAGTCCATATTTCTTCCCACAAAAATGAAGATATTATTGGTTGCTTAGATCTTTTTTGATCTTTATAATACAAAAATAGAGGTCCATTGGAAATGGTCTTATAAATGAAGTGAAAGGGTTAACCGTTAAATCCTCTTCATGGTCAATAAGTTAAACCGCCACTATGCCACATCATTTAATAATTTTGCCAACTCATAATAAAGTTGCCACGTCATTGAATAATTCACTGTTGGCATTTTGGTTCTATTAACAAGTCCACGTGGACCTCCATTCACCACCATAAACCATCATCTACCGCCCACCAACCATGGACCATCTTCCACCACAAGACCATAAAACAGGTGAATACGAGGTCATGGTTGTTAAAGGTCCAAAACAAGCCGTGTAATGCCCATTGATGAACAAGAACAAAATTAAAAAAAGGAAATCAGTGAATTAAATATGTGAATATTTGATCCAATATCCCTCATGTGTACATTTTTGCATTCATTTTTGTTTGACAATCTCCAACAAACTCAAATAAACACAACAAAATGCACAAAAAAAATCGAGATTTATAGAGAGAATGAAAGAAACCGATATCTGGGTATGGAACAAAAAGCAAATATGATAAACAATTTAAACTTATGTTATCTTTGTTTGGATATCGAAAAAAAAAACCCAAGGATCGTCCAATCTGGGTTCTTCATCTTCAAACGAGAATCTTTAGGCACCAAAATTTCTCCATCAAAGACATGAAAGCCAAAAAGTGAGTAAGCTACAATATCTTTGATAGAAAATAGAACTAAGAAACGATAGCTATTCTTTGAAATAGATCTTTAATTTGACTAAACAACTGGTAAATATCGAAATTGTAGATAGATGGAAAGGAAAAGAACGAACATATTTTCGTCTTCAAAAACTCTTCGAAATCTTTCATCTGATTAAAATCATCTCTATAACTAGAAAGATAACAGAGGGTAAACGTATCAATTGAGTAGAGAGAATCGAAGTGTAGCTGCTAGTAAATATGAGGGGATGACATAGAGAGGCGATGGCAACTTCAAACCTTCAAAGGTATTGTGGTGGAAGGTGGGTTTTCTTCAAGAACTCAAGAACATGAACAGGTTGTTAAAGAAAAAGTCACCTCATCCATGAAAATCGAAAATTACCAGTTAAAGTCCTTTTTTTAATAGGTAAAACTAGACTTTATTCACTTAAACTATTAAAAAAAATGATGGATCTTTTAAACCAAAACGAGAAAGTTGGTTTGGCTATAATAACATTTACCTTTTATTATATTGTATTATGTAGTGATAGTTAAGTTTTTTTGGTTGGTGATGTATAAATCATAAGGCATTATAAAAGTTTTATAAAAATACTATCATATTATGGATGCTCTTAGTCCGGAAATTACATTCAGAGTCCAAAGTGAGTCATAAAAATATAGGAACGTAGAACGAGGCATTCTGAAATTTGTGGTAATTTTCTAAAAAGTTGTCACTAAACTTTGAAAAAAAAAACCTTTTCAAAATATTTTCAAGTTGCAAAAAAACACATCATATTTTTTTGCAAGGGTAACAAACTTAACTTTTTGTATATTTACCATCAATCTCAAGTTGAAGAGGTCATCATTTTCTAAATTTTATGTTTTTAGCAAAATTTTAAATTTTATTATAAGTTGGATCTAAATTTTAAATTTTGGAATCCATCTCAAATTTAATTTAATTTATGTGTATTTATCCATGACTTTTTATTTTTTAAGATCTTTTTACAACTTAACAATTATTTTAAAATAATTCATTATTTTTTTATTATTTTTTATACTATTTTATAACATTTAAAAATACTTTCGTTAACAATAAGTTGTATGAAATGATTAAAAGAAAAAAAAAATTTTAAAAATATAAATCAAATCTAAAATGTTGTATTAAAAAAATTATAATTTTTTTTTACTTTGAGTTCAGTCAACTTATTAAAATGTATAAAAAAAGTTATAAAATTAAGGAAATCTTAAATCAATAGCATATTTTTTCCTTAAACTCTTCATTGAAAAATCATTATAAACCTTTTTTATACATTTTAACTAAGTTTATAAAAAAATTTCTAATTTTTTAATACAACGTTTTTAACTTGTTATATATATATATATATATATATATATATATATATATATATATATATATATATATATATATATATATATATATATATATATATATATATATTATAGTTTCGTACAATTTACTTTCACAAAACTAATTTTTAAATGTTAAGGAAAAGTATAAGAAAAAGTCTATGAAATGTTTAAAAAATGTTGTAAAAAAGTTCAGAATATATATATATATATATATATATATATATATATATATATATATATATATATATATATATATATATATATATATATATATATATATATATATATATTAAAGTTTATGAAAAGTTCTAAAAAGTCTTTAAAAAGTCATACATATTTTCTTTATGTAAATAAAACTAAAGTTGAGAGGAATACGTAATAAAAGTTTAAAAATTTTAAGGGTTATTGTCACAATAGCACAATAATGTTTAGTATATTGGTTTAAAAGGTCCCTTGTGACTTTTTTTTTGCCTGTTAGGGGTACAAACTTGTGTTTTACCGTTTTAAAAGTTCACTATGAAAAATGTGAAGGGGTCACCTGATTAACCCCTTCCTAATCATTAGTTGTAAAATGCCACGTAATGTCACGTATATTAAAAATAGTCCAAGTCGGTTGCCACATGGGTGTAATTGATTGACCTAAATAATTGGTTAACTTGAAACATGGTGGATGAGATTCGACCCAACTGAGATGACCCATTATTTAATACGGATATCCACCTGGTAAATTGGTTTGACGGATTAAAGAACACCATCTATATCATCATTCATCATATCTCCATTTGGGAGTTCATTTCTTCTTGCAATCCATCGAGCAAACCCCTTCAATCTGTTGTAACTGTAACTAACAGATCATCATATTCTGTCACAGACGAATTCAAATCAAAATGATTCTTGAAATTCTTGATTCCTGCATCTGTTTCTCCCCATCAATCTGTTCTCATCAATCACATCACCCCAATCTACATTGATGTCGATCCCTCTTTTTTAATTGATGCAGAGGTCGAAACAACATAAGAAGCATCATTTTTACAAAAGTTCCCAAAAAATGGAAACCCTAATGGCTTTTTATTATCTTTCTCCTTTGCTACATCACCATTTTTACAAATACCCTGTTCAGATTTAAGCCGTGGAAACACAGTTTGATTGCATTTTCTTGAATCGTCTTCATTATCAGACAAAATCTGAATAGTATTCAAATCCATACCCTTAGTAGTAGTATTTGTTAAATCCATAAAGTTTGAAACTTTAATTTTCTTTTGGGACCCATCATCAATCTTTTTGCAATTTCTATAATCAAATACGTCTTCTGACCCAGATGAGGACCTATGAAGAAACCGGTCCCCGTAACACCTGCTTCCTGTAGTAGATGATAAAAATGAAGGGTATTTTTGTAATCTGCTAGTCAAGCTATGTGAGGTACTGATAAACAGGTATGCATTTGGGTTCCAGGTCTTCGAGTCTGGCAACATCTGTAGTTGCAGGAGTGGATACGAGAGCAACTTCGGAGCTCCATATCTTAAATGATATCTCAAAAGTGATATGGGCGCTCTTAAAGACATATTCTTTGTCAGAACTGATATTATTGAGAACATTTCGGTATTTATTTTTCAATCTTCAGAGCTTCTCAACTAATTAATTCTTATTGAAGTCCAACTGCAATTTATTCTTGATTTGATCTTAAAAAGCAGTGGTATCATGGTGATGGTGATGAAACAGGTTGTTTGGGGGTGTTGGTGGAAATAAATGACGATCATTAATCATTGCACATGTGGCATCGAGTCAAATCAGTAGCGAGTTTGTGTTGACTCACCAACTTAGTTGGCAGATTACAAGGCAGAGTTACCTCCTAAAAAACGTAAAAATACCATATAAAACGGTAAAACACAAATTTATACCCCTAAAAGAATAAAAAAAAGTCACGAGGACCTTTTAAACAAACAGACTAAACATTGTTGTGCTATAGGGACAATAACCCAAATTTTAAATCATGGTCAAAAGTGCAAAAGATAAATACCCTATTAACCTAAGATAAAAGGTTTAACATACAGAAAACGTGAATCGGTTATAAAAGAAAATTTAAATCCTAAAATCTTAAGTGTTTTGGATTATTAGTTCATTTTTAATTGAGATTTTCCTAAATATCATTGATAATAAAATCATGTGTTAAATACAAAATTAATCAGCTGCTAATTTAAAACATTGCCACTTAACTAGCAATCCATAATAAATTAAAACTCCACGTTACTATTTTGAGACGAACAAAACTCCAACCAAACTTGATATCATAAATGCTAACACAAACTTGTAACTAACACTCATAAATATACAAATAATAATAATAATAATAATAATAATAATAATAACAACAAAAACATATACTTTGAAATTTTCATCCAACATAAATAATATAAAGACATTGTACATAACCATATTTATTATTTACAATGCTACAAACGAAATTTGCCGACTTTAAAAAATTTATACAGATTTTTTTTTCCTTTGTATAAAGTCGCAAACTTTAAATTAACAACTCAAGAACACATAAACTCTGAAAATTCCCTTCGACTGATAATTTATACTTACAAATCATATCACCAGAAGGATATTGTAATATCTTAACCCTAAACATTATTTCTTTTTTTTGTTAATAACTCACTAAATATACTTACTTACATACAGACAAATACCCTCTCTTCTTAAACCTATTTACATTAAAAGGTTATACCCAAATTGAGCAAAATTCCTCTTTAGAAAAAGCTAAAAATTAAATTACCAAATGTTCTTCTTCTCTTTGTATGATTTTGATCTGTTTTTGTATGTACTTGATGAAGAAAATATGATTTTAGGCGAGAGTAGGGATGCTGCAATTGCGGCGGTTATCCCTGTCAAGACAGTCAAACCCTTCGATTCTGACCGCCGGTTTGTTGGTGTAATTGGAACGGAGGAATCCCGGTTTCCGGGAGGATGGAGATGGAGAGGAAGATTGAATACCGGAATTGGGAGGGGGAATCACTGATTCCGGTGAGATTGGGGAGAATTTGTCGTCTCCAAATCGAGCGTCTTGTGTTAACGGGTTAGAAACTCTGCTCGGCGGTGACCCACAGAAAAAAGGGGGCGACGAGGCGGCTGCTTGTGTACATGTTTGCTCCGATGAACCATACCCACCACCCTGTAACGGAAAAATCGATGTAAATATTTGGATCTTTGTGTTTCAGAATTCAGATGCAACAATCACAATTCACAAAGCAATTACCTTTGCGAAGATGAGGTCTAAAAGCTCAGGTCCTGCTTTAGACTCATAAGTTTCTTGTTGATTGCTGAAAGTTGAAAACGAAAAATTAGGTCAATTCTAGGTGAGATTAAAATCAGAAAGAATTGAAGACTAATTTGAAGAAGACATACCACATGAGCCATCTTAAAGGTCGAACAGGCTCGTTCATGGAGGTGTCGAAGAGGTTGAGTCGACGAGGCTTCGGACAAACGACATGATCTCCATTACCAAAAGATGAAAAGTTAGTGTTTTGTTGGATCCTGCAGTGATTCATTCTTCTGATTTTACGATATCTGAAGGAAACAACACCTGTTGAAACAGAACTTGTAAGAATTAATTCAAATCTGTTGTAGAGCTTCAAAAGTAACCCTTAGATCTGAGAGAGAAGTGAAGGAAGAAAAGCAATTAGAACAATTCCAAATGGAAATGATTATTTTATATATTACAAGATCTGAAATGGACTAGATCGAGATCTGGTCAAACGAATTAAAATAATATTAAATTTGACAAAGATAGACGGCAACACGAGACTATAAGATTTATAAATACAGAAGAAAGAAGACAAAATCATAAAAATAAAATATAACCAGATCCGTTGTAATGATCGGAAATTATAAAAATCTGCAATCATATCATGACTGAGATGTTTTTGAGTATATAAATAACATTCAGAAAAATTTAGTCTCTGATTACATCGAAGATCAAAAAAATCTGCGATCTACAATAAATCGTAGAGTCCCCAACAAAATTAGGGAAAAGATGGAAACCTTTAATCTTGAATCAAATCAAAAATCACTGTTCAAAATTAGCAAACTTCGACATCAAAAAAGGGTTAGATTCGTAACGTCGCGTAGATCAAGATCGGAAGTGAAAATTAAAAGCCAAAATCAGCTAAAAGTGATGAAATCAACACGAGAGAAGAAAGAAAGAAGAAAATATAAGGATTCAAAATTGTATATGCAGAAAGCCAGATATGTTGATGAAATTGATAGAAAAATCGCTGAGAAAGTTGAGCTAATTTCTCACCTGTTGAGAAAGAAAGGAAAATCTGAGAGCTACAACCTCCTCTCGGAGTGAAAAAAAATACAGAAGAAAATATAAATATAGGTGGGAACTTAGGTCAATAAATTAGGCGAAGACGAAGAAGAGGAAACGAAGTAACGGGGTTGGTTCATATATACAGCTTAAAAGACGAAATAAATAAATAAATAAATAAATAAAACCTTTAATTAAATAAATTCTATTTTTTTTATTTTTTTATATTCACAAAGAACTTAATTACTAATATTTATATTTAATAACTTATATACGTAGGTATTTACTAAAATATCTATATTTAGAAGTCCTATATAATATCAAATCATATTTTCCTTTGTATCACAACCTCTTTAATTCTCCCCAATCACGAAAAGAGAGACGAAAGATTCCTACATATAAAACGTTAATTTCCACTTTTACTTTGTCGTTATTCTATGAACGGTATCTGAGATGGGTCTATCGTAAGAATACTCATGAAGCTTTCTGTAATTTATTCTCACGAGTTAATGACATCACTTAAATTAGGTATTTTTTAATCATTCTAAAACGAGTATATATAACAATAAACGATAGTTGAGTGGCACTGTGTGGATTGTAAATAAGCTCACATGGTATACATATTAGTGTTTGTAGGTCATTTGTTGCGACATTAGAGTCTTCTCGTTCAGTAAACTTGCATCCACGATATCACAGCTAAATTTGGAGTAAGAGTATAGAAAATGTTGTTTCGCAAATTAAAAGAACATACATGAGTTTTTCAATTATTACTCGTGAAGTATCGTATTTACGTGTTTAGATCTGTTTCGCGAATTAAAAGAACATACATGAGTTTTTCAATTATTACTCGTGAAGTATCGTATTTACGTATTATCTAAACATAATATAGTTTAATCAGTAAATATATACAAAATAGACGCATAATATATATCCTAAATGTTAATGGAGTGTGTTTTAGAAAATAGTTCTTTGCAAATCAACAAGTTTGCTAAGTTTTCTAAAATGTTGAAGATGTTTTTTTTTTCATAGTAAATGTTTCTTTGCATATAATTTTTAGTAAAACGATTGTGTATAGTGTCCATTTGCATTGTGTTTTCCTAAACTATTTATGTGATTTCTAGGCATATTGATTTTTCTTAACCTTTTGTGTATTTCCTTTACCAAGTCTTTTTTTTCGTATTTTCCCAACTTGTGATATTAGTTTCGTAAATGGTTATTACTTTCATAAGGGCTAAGGGATACCATAAGGATACAATAATGGTAAAATGACAACTTCTCCGACTCATACGATATTATTTAAGAGATCAAGTGTTTGGGCGCATTGGATATACCAAATATAGTGGAAACATGTTCCTCATACATGTTATGCTCTTGTTTCATATTAGTCATGACCATAATGATGGGGTGATTTCATGTTGGAGGATACAACTTGTCTATTTAGGCCTCTTGAGTTTGTTCTTATCTTGACGTTATAATTTGGGAGGGTGACAGGATGATATTAGCTAATTATAGAACATGATGCTTTAGCTAGTTGGATCTTACACATGTGTTTTATCTTGATGATTTAGTTCAATTATTTGACAGAGGTTGGATTTGTGGAACGGCAACATAACTAGATGGTCTCCTCATGGTGCTTGTGTATTGTTGACGATCTAGAGGCATGGAATATACATTATATTAAGAAGACATTAGTTTATTTATATGTTATATTAGATTATGATCATTTATTGTATATGTATAAATGGGATTAAATGTATCGAGATATACATACAGAAAATTATGTTTAGCGATTGTTATGTATGGTGAAGTGAAAGTTTAAGTGAAATACCAAAAAGAAAGTATATGTAACAGAAGTTCTCGTCAAAGAATCGATCCCTTCAATAGAATCACAATCCCCTATATATATAGGGATAAATACAAATAATACAGCTACCGAATATGTAGATAAAATAGGAAAGGATATTTAACAATCCTAATTAAATATATACATATCCTATATCTATTTAATCGGCTAATATTCCCTCGCAGTTTGAGCGGGAGGAGGTCGGACACTCAAACTGGATCTGAACTTCTGGTACAAGTAGCGTGGCAAGCCTTTGGTGAATATGTTGGCATACTGCATGGATGCAGGGATGTGCAGAACTCGAACTTGACCAATACGAACCTTCTCACGCACAAAGTGTATATCAGTTTCCACATGTTTTGTGCGTTGGTGTTGAACCGGGTTCTGTGACAGATAGACTGCAGAAACGTTGTCACAATATACAACTGTCGCCTTTCGTAGCGGTACATGAAGCTCAAGTAAGAGATTTCGAAGCCAAGTAGTCTCTGAAACGGCGTTAGCAGCCCCCCGATACTCGGCCTCGGCGCTGGAGCGGGAAATAGTAGGTTGTCGCTTAGATGACCATGAGACAAGGTTATTGCCAAGAAATACACAATAACCCGAGGTAGACCTGCGAGAATCGGGGCATCCACCCCAATCGGCATCGGAGTAAGCTGTCAAGGTGTGAGACGGGGATGCAACAAGTTGTAAACCATAATCAATGGTGCCCTGGAGGTACCGAAAAATCTTCTTCATGAACTGAAAGTGGGGCTCACATGGAGCATGCATGAAAAGGCATACCTGCTGGACAGCATATGCAATGTCTGGACGAGTAAACGTCAAGTATTGTAGAGCACCGGCAAGGGTTCGATATAAGGTACCATCGGGAAGAGGCAATCCTGCTTTGGCACTGAGTTTAGTGGATGTATCCACTGGGGTAGTGCAGGGTTTGCATGAAGCCATAGAAGCTCGTTGAAGTATATCACGAGTATAAGAAGCTTGCGATAAAAATAAACCGTGTTGATCACGTGTGGCAATGATACCCAGAAATGGATATGTATTCAAGTTATAATAATTTCAACTAATTTTTAGATATTAATATTTAAACAAAATATGTTTGGTGTTAATGTTTGTCATTATATAACTTAAGATTTAGATATGGAATATGACAATATGTTTGTTGGGTTTTCTAGACTAAATACGATTGCCACTTAGAGGAGTTGTGTCTCATTATCCATGAATACGAGATAGTGTCGGTATTATTAATTTACCAAACATTATTCACAACATTATATTAATCATATTAATCAATTATTAACTTTATATATTAGGAAGATCAGATGTATTCATGGATGAAAATGATATCATCTAATGCGGAGTAGATTACATCAAGGTGGATAAATATTTGTAGATGTCTTTAATATTGATAAAGATGAGGAAGAAAAAGGTACCAAAGACAAAGACATACATTGACAATACCCTAGGTAAATCTACAAATAGTTAGGAGGATGACGAATCTAATGGCATAACCAATGGTTACTAAAATTGATAAAATTTATCAATTTTACCATAATAACCTATTAGAATTCGGTTTTTCCATAATATAACTAATTCAAATTTCCGAAGACCTTTCGAGGCGTTCCCAAACCCTGCGATTTTGTCGTACCAACTTATAATTTGATCTTATATATACATGCACTCCGCATTTACCAAACATATAATATAGAGTACACACGATAAACATTTTAGCTCACATGTAATTCCAATTACACAAAATGTCAGGTGACACTAAAATCACAAATATTTGACAATGCTTAACGTCATGGTATGTTGATGGTACCGAGACTATAGACCACTATGGTAAATGATTTCACATAGATAAATATTAAACTATATGATTATAGGAAGGAAGTAGTTTTAGTGTTTACATATATATAGAAGAATTTTCGTCGTGGGTTTTGGGTTTGGTTTTTCCTAATTTCTTTTCTACCATAACGAACATAGTAAACATCCAAACTAGATGGAAAGTGATTTATTCAGTAAAAAAGGTATTATTCATTTTAATTTAAAATATATACTTTATTGCATGTTTTGGTTTATCCACAACATATCGATTTGTAGGGTCTTGTATTATTAGATTGTAAGCCAACCAACCAAATACAAACATTAGTGTTCATTTATTTTTCATAAAGGCACCACGTGTCAACGATGTTGGCACTTGGGATATCCATAGTGCATTGAACTTCGTAGAATCTAATGGACTGACACATCATTTTTCTACAATCCATACAACTCTATCATTTTTTCCCTACAAGAATTAAAAACTTTAATCTTTCACATTGAAAAATTCGGTGACCATTGAACTCCAAATCCATTGAATTCCAAAGAGGCATCCAATGGTGGAGTTTAATTCATTGAATGACACATAGACTTGCAACCTCATTCAACTCTCTCATTGAACTCACTATTGTGGATGTTCTTAATATGGGTCCTAACCTCCCTATGTTGATTGGATGAATATTAATCGGGTAAGTATACTTTCAAATTCATAAATTTAATTATATGAATTACGGTTTCAAATTTTTTTATGTCATTTCATATGTGTTGTTTCCATTCAATAATAAAACACATATTTGTTATTATCATCATTGATCCAGGGATAGGACTTTTACATTATATGACACTATATTTCTGAAAGTCTATATAAAAATGGTGAAGGAAGCACTAATATCTTTAGAGGCTGACAGGGCCGGTCCAAACCTATTGTGGGCCCAGGGCAAAAAGAAAAAATGGGCCCCAAAATAATAAATAAATTTTAATTTAATTTAAAAATAAACACATCGTTACAAAGTCCACAAAAAAAATCACTATTAATATTAGAAACATAAATATGACCACAACATTACCTAAAAGAGAAATTATTATCATTTTAATTCAAATTAGTTTTTCTGCATTCAAACTAGTATCATTTTCATTCAAACTAGACGAACTCGATGGTTTAAAAAAATTATGTATAGATCATTTATAAGTTTGAATGAAGGCATTAGAAAATTTCGTTTCTTCCTTTTTTTGGCTTCTAGATAATTGTTTTTTGGAAAACATTGTAGATTGTCAATAACTAAATATTATCTACTTATGGGAAAAGATTAAATCTAATTTTTGATATATGATTTCTATCTTAAAGTTGTAGAAGCCTAATATCATATTTAATTTAAATCAAGGTGCAATTGCAAAATAAAATCAAATACAAACAATCAAACATCTAAATTTAAAACTAGATTTAAAGTTTTGAATTCTGAATCATATATCGGTAAATATATTATCTTCTTAAGTAAAAAAATCTAAAAAGTAGGTAGAAGATATAAATTTAAGTTTCAAGAAATCTGAGAAAAAAAACCTATAAGCTTTCAACATTTGATTAGATACGAGGACGATGTGAATACAAAATAAAATCAGAAACAACACTAAAACATCAAAAAAAATTAGGATTGGATTTCAAATTTTGAGTTTTGAATCAGATATCTATAAAGAAATTATCTTGTTAAGTAAAAAAATATGAAACGTAGGTAGAAGCTATAAAGAATTGACAGTCTAGTCTCCAGCAATCTAGCAATCTGAGACACAGATACACAAACAAAATCAAAAAATAAATAAATAAATAAATAAAAACTATAAGGAGCGTGAATAAGAAATCAAATCAGAATGAGAAACAAAAGAATCAGAGGAAAAAAACAAACAAAAAAAATCTATAGCTAACCTTATGGTTTTTATTTCATTCGTTGGGTGCTTTGCAATTTTGCATTTAATCGACATAATTGATTATAATCTAAAGGATGGTAAGAGACTACGAGAAGGGAAGAAGTCACACGACATAACTGATTATGAATCATTATTCTGATGTTGATTCATGAGGCAACGATTAGGATTCACGAGGTGTCAATTAGATTAATTGGTTTCCGCTTGATGAGGATTCTTGTAAGACGCCCTAAACGATAGTGTTTGCTTAACTTTACTTCAAAAAGCGTTTCAGAGTCCAGACAAAAAGATGTTATTTCATTGGGCTAAAGTTTGGTTAATTTTGTAATTGGGCCCTTAGAAGACATATACACAAAATTTATTTTTTATATATGTATATATATATATATATATTATATTTGAGAAAATTTGGGCCCCTTAGAGTCGTGGGCCCTGGGCGGTCGCCCGGGTTGCCCACCGTCAGGACCGGCCCTGGAGGCTGATATCGATAGATTATTATAAGAGTTAGTGTGAACAACATGGCTCAAGAGTGAAGTTTAATATTTTATGTTATCAAGGGTACATGTCAATAGAAAATTAACAAAAGATTATAGGTGTTTTGTTTGTATATCGTTAGAATTTTAGAACAATGAGTTGTTAAAATTTAAAGGCAATATCGAGTTCGTTTGTATGAAGTTTAATAAATGTATGACACATATTATTTGGGCACTATTGTTGTAGAGATGTAATATCCAAAAAATTTAGTTAAGGATGTTATAATATGTGTGTATAGTGAATCATGGTGTGTATTTTTTTTATATATGGGATCTAAGTCTTTACATTACGTAAAATGGGACAAAGTAGAAAATCAATAAATTATAGAATAAAGAAAAAAAATTAGCAATGGAAGGCCTGTTTAACCAACCTTCAAATGTAACAAATGCTTTAGATAAAAGGGTTATATGAAAGAACCTTGAAGAATAAGGTAAAATATGAAAATAGTGTTAATTATGCCCTAAGAGTCTTTTTATGGTATAATTTCATTTTGACGCTTTATAATGTTTATTAGACTGGAGGGTGTGGGAGAGATGTTTCTTTCATTTTTTGTGGGCCACATCACTCTTTCTCTCATTTTTCTTTCCCTCACCTAGAACCCAAGGAATGGGTGAGAAGCTTCCCTCACTATTTTTTTTATATTTTTAAAAAAATATATTTCATACATATATTATACTCATTTTGTAGGGAATTAAAAACCATGAATTTTAATATATTTTTATATTTTTTTTGATAGATATATAATTTTATAAATATTAAAAATGATAAAAAGAAAAAAAAAAAAAAAAAAACTTATCCAATAGCATGAGCAGAGAGAGTGCGGCACTCCCTCCCCCCACCTCTTTCCCGCGTGATGTTTCCCTCACCCAAGGAGTGGTGTTCAAGAGTGAGGGAAACTTCCCTCACCCCTTTCCTGCTCCCACTCCGTTCAGTATTAGGAGTAAAATGGTGTGAAATTTGAGTACTTGGACATGAATTCAAGGAAATAGAAAAATGTAACGAATTTTAAAATTATAAACAATACTAATGGGTGCAAAAAAATGTTAAAAATTATAAAGAATGTTAACAATTGTAAATAATATTAACAAGCATGAGGAATGCTAATACCTTAAAGAATTTTAACAAACGTGAAAAATAGTTACAGTATAAAGAAAATTAATAATATAAAGAATAATAACATTTTAAATGATATTAACAAGTGTTCATCATCCTATCTTTATGGTCTTATAACTAGGGATCTAGAGCTCATATGCACTAACTTTCTAAATAAAAGTTGTGGTTAATATAATAATGAATCCATAGATAAAATAATTAACTAAATCCAAGTTCCAAATGAGTGCATTATAGGTGTTTGAGGGGGGGGGGGGGGGGGGGGTTGGGCCGGGGATTTTCATGAAATGAAAAACAGTTAGACAAATTTCTAACTTGTAAGGTCACACCTTATGATCTGATAAATAAAACACTCCATACGCTGACTACCAGCCGCCAGTGCTAACACCAGCACCAATAGTGATCATATGTAATCCTAGTATATTAGGTACGGGTATGCATAGAATAGATACCAGATCTGATATCTTAGGTGATAAGGATCAATTATTAGTATATATTAGATACAATCCCTTGATTAATGGGATATACTAATATAGTTTAATATATATTCAACATTAGGGTGAAACCCTGATGTAGTCGTCTTGGTGACCGTCTTTGTGACAATTCATTTTCTTGATGAAAACAACTCATTTCTTAGTGAAAGACATCTTAATGCTTATTTTGTGTTCTTTACTTTTCTGCTCATTATTTTGTTTAGTTAGTTTATTCTTGTTTATTATACTTGAAGTGTACCCGATCGATACAAACCTTCAATTGGTATCAGAGCGGGTTTTTGATACACTCAAGTTTTCATGTCGACTCCCTAAATTCTAAAATCCTTTGGTCTCAACAAGATTCCTCCCTTCGATGAGCACAACTTCGCCATGTGGAAAACTAAGGTCATGGTTGTTCTTGATACCATGGACTATAAGATGCTTAAAATTGTTGAAAAAGATCATCGCGTTCCTATTTATCAACCTATGGTGAAAAATGTTATCGTTGGTCCTTTAAAGCAAAAACAAGAGACTAGTTATGACGACGATGACAAGAAACTGATTATTCTTTATGTGAAAGCTAGATCAACGATAGGAAACTCCCTTCCCAATAACGTGTATCATCTTTACAGAATGGTGAATCAACTCCAGAGATGATGGATACACTGACAGTGGCTTATGAAGGCACTGTGGAAGTTCAAGCCACTACCATCAACAACCTCAATCGGAGATACGAGCATTTCTTCAATCAACAAGGTGAGTCACTAACCCAAAGTTTAAACAGGTTTAACTGTTTGGTAAATGATATGCGTAGGCTGGGAATTGTAAAGCATTCTTCTCAGTTATTTCTAAAGTTCCTGGACTCTTTTAGGAAAAACTGGGAACATCACACTGATGTCCTTAAGAATAGTGAAAAGATCAATGCCATGGATCTGAACTCCTTGTTTGGAAATTTACGAATTTACGAAGAGACCAAAGCTCTTCATAAAGACATCATGAAGGACTCAAGCAAGGAAAAGTTTGTAGCTTTGGTTTCTCAAAAGGAAGCAATGTAGCTTATCAGCGACTTAGATGACTCATATTAGGGTGAAGAAAGTGGTGAAGAAATCACTGATGAACTTGTTGCTAGCACTGTACTTATTGTCAAATGTTATGAAGAAAGAAGATCAAATGGGGTTCGAAGAGCTTAGTTTAAGGGAGGCAGTTCAGCAAACAGATCCACTTTAGAGAAGAGAAACTTAGGTAATTGTTTTAACTGTGGAAGCCCTGACCATTTTGCCAGGGACAACAAAGAGAAGAAAGAAGCTCAAAGTCCAGAGAACTATGAAGTGTTGTACAAGAAGTTGTTGGCTCACATAGAGAAGGAGAACATCTCTCTGCCAAAAGCTTTCATTGCAAAACAAGAGGATCATGAAGAATGTGTGGAAGAAGAGGAAACATCTGAAGATGACGGGCTGAATATTAAGGGTCTTATGGTGCTTATCAATGATTCCCTTGATGGTAATCTCAACATGTGTGATACTGATACCTCTCAAGTTGTTCAAGGGTCTAGTCAAAATCTAGAACATAGTTGGTTCATTGACAGTGAGTGCTCTAGACACATGACCGGTCTCAAGTCCCTCTTAACAGATTTCATGGAGAAAGATGGTCCTATTGTGGTTTTTGGCGACAATAATGAAGAAGTTTTCATGGATGTTGGAACATTTGAATGCAAGGCGTTCAAGCTGAAGGAGGTGTTCCATGTCAAGGGTCTAAAAAGAAATCTTATCTCCATGAGTGAGCTTTGTGATGTTGTTTATAAGGTTTTCTTTGATTGCCATGAAGGAAAAGTTCTTGACTCTAAGACAAAAATTATGCTCACTGTATTCAGGGACAACAACGTTTATATGATTTGATTTTATGTGTTTAGACAATGCTAGTTTATGTGTTTAACTTTTTGCTTTGCTACCTTAAGACTTATGAACATAAGCTGTTAAAATTTTAATTTGCTATGACCTTTTTCATCAAAAATTCTTTTTAACTTTTATTTTACCAATGAAGTATACCTTGTACATTATACTACTAACATTACTTATGCATGTTCTTATCTCTCGATAGTGACTTGAACTGATTTTTTTCCTTTGGAAATGATCAACATATCATTCCTTCGGCACAACATCTTCAGAGTAGAGCTAGTTGAAGTTGGCTCTACATTTTTTCTTCAGTGCCAACTGCTCACTACCTGACGTTGATGCTCAGGCTGATTGACATGAAGCATCCTGTTTATGAGGCTAGATAGGAGAGAACTATGCCAAAATGTGTTCTTCTGGGCACATATCTCTTCCTTCTTGAACAACCTATCTCTGTTGAAATGAGATAAAGTGAAGTTAGGTAACATAGCATGTCTAATTTCCATAGATGTTGTCACTACAACACCACTTCCCCTCTGAAATCCAAAGACCTTTTCAACAAGAAGGTGGTCCTTATAACTTCTATCACGGATCACAATGTATGAAACCTTCGATTTTTGTCTTGGACTCTCATAGCTCGAAGGTTACAATGATGGGATCCTTTTAAGTCATTGGTTAAGAAGACTGGTTCATGCTCTTCTCTTGTTTCTAGTGAGCATGAAGCTTGGAATCAATATGCAATACTTCAACAATTAAAGGCATTTTCTCTCTACGGTTCTAAAAATTGTGTTTTAGTTTGATATATTTGATCTTGTTTGCTCATTCTTTTATAAACAATGTTAAGTGACATATTTCTCGGAAAAATGAAGTTCATTTATGGCACTTTAATTCAAAAGATTTGATGAATCGGGTCTTTATCCTATTTTCTGAAAAGGCTGCGAAAATATCGCTTTTAGAATATTTCTTTGTTTGACTAATTGTGTTGTTTGTATTCTTATATTATTTATTATTTTGTACTGGACCATTTTAATTTTTTTTATCGTGGCAGTTCATGAGCCAAGTATGTAACTATTGACAATTCATTGTCCCTAGAAGCATGCTGATGTATGTGCCTAAATCTCTCTAAGTATCTCATAAGTAAGATCATTTGTTGAGATGACATTGAGTCACCCCCTCATGCTGATTGTCTAGCATCGTTTAAACTTTCAATGTGAATTTGCCTAGTCCAAATCAAAATATTATAGAAAGGCTTAGGTGTTTATTTTAAGTGAATTGTCTCTTACCTGACGCTCGTCCCTGGAAGTATGCTTGCCGTATGCATTAAGACTCATGTTTAACTAAAACATCGAGCATAACCCAGTGGCTTAACCTGATTACACAGTCACCAACATAAGAGATACTTGTCTGGTTCTTAAATGACAAAGGGTTATTTATGTCCTTGACCTCCTAGTCTGAGGTATGACATGGTACCATTGAACAAATTGACGATGAACTTTAAAACTCTAGATTGTAACTCAAATCTATGATACAGAAGTTGAACCACTTCTTATTGATGATCTGACAACGTTTATGATTCACGATGATTCCACCTCAGCGAGACTGAAACAATTCATTCTATCCTTAATATCTTCTCAATAAAACTTTATGATTCACTGTGATATACCACACACTGATAAAAGTTTAAAACATTGTGTCAATGGTTAGTCTATGTACCATAGACTATCACATGCACCAACCCCTTCTTACCCTTACATTCTTCTTTAAAGCTTTATTATTCAGCGTAACGTACCATACGCTGATGAGAGCTTGAAAAATCTATACCGATGGTTAAGCTAAAACACCTTAGCTTATCACACGCATCATTCCGCTCTTGTCCTTTTCTTTTAATAAAAGTGAATTAATGAGTCATCAAATGAATCACATACTGATAAAATCTCGCAATACTATGTCAGTGAAAGGTAGTTCAAACCTATACTATCAAGAGACATCACAAACTTACTTGATTACCAGCTGTAACTCTAAAACGTTGATTGTTCCCTTGACGGATTTGTCGTTGATGTTATCTCACAATGATATAGCTTCCTTATTGTTGAGTCAAATTAGTTGTAATGTGTCGAAGTTTGTGAAGGCTGCTTCGTTAGTTTTGTAATCTATTTACTAATTTAGTAACGAAGTCTGAATGTCGAAGTCCTTAGTATTTTTTGTGTACTTTCAGTTCTCCTATAAATAGGAGTTGTACTATGAGATAGATAGAACTTTTTATGTATTTTTCTGTCTAAAGCTCTCTGTGTACTTTGAAAGTATAATCGAGCTGAATCAAGATCTTATTTACTCCTCTGTGTTCATATACTTTGATTACTCTGATTTCTTTCATACACTCGATTAATCACTTCTACAATTGGTATCAGAGCAGGAATCATTGTTGCTATTGATCTGATTTTCATTTTGAATCATAAGTTTTTGAGTCGCGATTTTGATTCTAAAATTTTCGCACTTTTTGGTTCTGAAAATCATCTCTGATCTTCAGTTGTGATTTGATTATGCAATTGATTTGTTTAGTCGAGTGATCGATTTGAAATTTTGGATCAATTCATGAAATCATCTGTGAAATTCATCAAGTTTTTCTGAAAATCACGTCCGTACTTTCATGGCGAGCTTTAACATGAATACAATGACCTCTTTTTCTCATCTGCTAGGATCTTCAACGAAGATTCCTATGCTAATTCTGGATTATGATGATCAGTGGGTTGATCGAATGGAGGATTATCTAAATGGACTGGATGAGGAGCTGTGGAATTGCATTTCTGGAAATATTCATTCTCCTTCTAATGTTCAGACCATTGGTTCATCTGCTTCAACTCAAGCTGTTAGTGATCAATCCATGAGGCTGAGGAACAATGAGAAAAGATGCATGAGGGAACTGCGAGGTGCATAGTCACCTATTGTTTACAACTATGTGCGTGGTTGTAAAACTGCTAAAGATAATTGGAATACTCTCAAAGAGAAGTTTCTAGGAAGTGAGAAGAAGAAGATTAATTCTGTGAAGCAATGCTTGGTTGAGTTGAAAGATTTCAAACAAAAAGATGGTGAATCCATTGAAGGATACTATGATTGTTTGAACGAACTCATCTACAAATGCAATCGTTATAGAATCACAAGGTCAACCATGGAATTCAATCTCACATTCATTATGGGACTTTGTAAGGAATGGAGGAGTGTTAGCATGATGGTGAAAAATCAGCGAAGTTTTGATAATTCAACCTTGAATGATCTATATAACTTATTAAAGACTCACGAAGGAGAAGTTAATAAAATAGTTGAGGAGGCAAAAATGAGTCTGGGAGGTCCACTAGCTTTGGTTTCGAAATTTGTTGAGAAGGAGACACTTAAGAAAGAGGATTCAGATGAAGAAGGATTTTTGATGAATTTGGATGATGAGGCTGTTGCTTTTTCCTCTGACAACAGAGTAAAGAAGTTTTTCAAGAAACCTTTTAATCCAAACTCAAAATCAAATGATGGTAAAGGAAGTTTTGTCAACAAAAGCTATGAGTGATGATAAGAAAAAGGTCGAAAAAAATGATGTGAAGGCTGATGTTGCAAAAGTCGAAAAAGAAGCTCAAAGGTGACTCTGGAATCGATTGTCATTATTGCCACAGTGCAAATCACAGGGCTAATGACTGTATACTTCGAAAGAAAGATGAAAAGAAAAACAAGGTGAAAGACGAAGCATACTATGTTGAACGTCTAGAGGAGGTTAGAGCAAGAGCTAAGGGAATGTCTTTGGTTGCTAGAGGTGAAGGTGAAGACGAAGGAACTTATCAAATATGGTCATCTGGATCAGATGATTAGGAGATGCGTAATCGTACGCATGGAGCAATGTATGCAAAGTTCGAGGAAAAAGATGAAGAAGTGGTGACGGGTCATTTTTTCGTGACCAAGAGTGGAGATAAATTACCAATGACTACCAAGGTATGTTCTATTCTTCAATCTTTTAATATTCCTTTACAAGCATATGATTATGAGATAACTGCTTTTGATGATATTGTTGCTTATTTTGATACTCTTGTTGTGTCTGCAAGTATCGAGGCTAAGAAATATAGTATACAATTGCTAGAGACTCAAAAGTTGTTGGATTCGAAAAGAGGGAGGGTTGAGTATCTAGAACTTCAGTTGAAAAATATTAATTGTGATAGGGAAAATTTAAATAATGATGTAAGGATGTTGTTAGCACAAAGAAACATATATTGTAATTCTACTAAACGTCTTTATACGAAATTAACTGCATTGCATCATTCATCTGATATAAGCAAAGAACAACATAGGAAGTTATTACCTTTCCTACCTTACAAAAGAGAAAAGGTTGATATCATATCTTATGACTGTGAAAAAACCATAGCAGAATTTGACAGGGTTCCTGATAATTGATTTGCTTATGGTATTATTAAAATAGATGAATATCTTGATGCTGATGAATTTGTTGAAACTGTGAAGGACACATTAACCAAAAGTGAACAAATAATTTTTTTGAAAAGAACTGAAAATTCGAAATCTGACTCTCAATCTAATTTCGCTGATATCGATGATAATTCTGATAATTTTAGCGAAATCAGTGAAATTGAGGAAGAGGAAAGTGTTGATTGTTCTCAGTTTTCTATCATTAATGTCACATCTAAGTCTAAAGGCAAAGAAATATGCAATGATTTGATGGTTAAGATTGGCACTGAAAAACCCTCTACTTCGAAAGTTTTTGATTTTGATCATGTGAGTGTCAGAGATAGTCAAACTGATACTAGTGATGATGAGGACGAGAATGAGGTTTCGAAAAAATTCAAAGTCAGAAAATAATGATTCGAAAGAAACAAGTATTCCTCGAGTTGTTGTTGATCAAGTGTATGGAGATACTGAAAATTTCGACAAATTGATGACTGAAAAAGTGCTCATTATCTTGAAAAAAAAGATACAGTTGTGTATCCAAATTTCAAGTGAGCTGATGATATCATCTTTCCTAATGAAGTATTTGTCACTAATGGGAATGTTGATAACATTAAACCGAAATTTAACAAGATGGTTGAAGAAGATAACAAGAATACATCAGATGAAGGATTCTTTTCAAATCAAAGCACTGTCGAAAATAATCTCACAAAGAATTCCAACATTTTTCAAAGACAAAAACCACAATGAAAATGGGTTGAAAAACAACAATTTTCAAAAGAAGTTTAAAAGCAAAATGTTGTTGAAACAAATCAAATGGTTAAAATCAATTCGCAAGATTTTAAGAAACTAATTGAGAAATTTTCGAAAGAAAATGGAATTTCGATAAGACAAGCAAGAAAGAATTTTTTTGGAAAGTTGTGGATAATCGTAAGAAACCAAATGATTTGATAAAGAAAATGATTGAAAACAAAGTGTCTAAATTTGTTAACACAATGTCTTCAACAAATTCAGATATTAAGAAAAATCTCGCTCAAACACAAAAGTCTTTGTTAAAATCATTACCATCAGAAAATTCTATGAAGTTTAACTCTCAAACGACCAAATCTTTCTCAAAGAATCTTAATCACCAAGTTCACACAAAGAAGTTTCCTACATCTCAATCATCAAGGAATTTTAGAACCAACAATCAACAAAGGTTTTCACAAAATCATTTTTCAAAACAAAATTCTTTTACACAACCTTCATCATATTTTCAAAATCGATTTTCTTCGAAATCAGGTTTTAAATCAAATGGTGCAAATCGAAAATTTGAAAATGATGGAACAAAACAAAATGTAAAATTCACTCCACAAAAACCAAACTTTCCAAATCCATTTGTGAAACTACCTTCGAAAGTTTCATACATTAAGGGTCATTCAGATATGAACAACATAGATCATTGGCTTGAAGGCAAAGCCAAAATCTTCCAATCTGAAAATTTTTCTCAACAACAAATCAAATATGCCTATGATAAATATTTGAATGAATCTTCAAGTGGAAGTACTTCTTCGAAAGAATCTATTCCGCCTGTTCAAACTTGGAGACCAATTTCGAAAGTAAAGAAAGTTGAGAATCTAACTGAGAGGAAAAAGGCGAATGTCAGTGACAATCCTAAATCTTCGACATTTATGTTTCTGCGCCTTCAACTCATGATGTGGACTTAATTGATAGTTTCAAATCAAAAGTTTGAAATTGGGTCTTAACTTCAAATTTACATTCTGTATTTCAAACTAATCACCAAGGACCCAAACAACCTTGGGTACCTAAATTCTTCCATTAATTGCAGGTATTGTGTGATGAGCAATATGACGAAAAATGGTATATTGATAGTGGTTGCTCACTTCACATGACTGGAAAGAAGGAAAATTTACGAGACTTCAGGAGTTTAGATAATGCAGGAGTCGTGAAGTTTGGAAACAATCACAAATGTCAAGTGAAAGGTTACGGTAAAGTCACGAATGGGAAGTTTACCGTCAACCGAGTTGCTTATGTCGAAGGTTTTCAACATAACTTGATAAGTGTTTCACAACTTGTTGTGAGAACTAGCAATCAAGTAGTGTTCAATGAAGAAGGAAACATTATTTCAAATGTCGAAACAAAAGAGGTTTTGTTAAAATCTAAGAGACATGGTGATATGTTCACTCTTAACATTAAACCAATTGTTGGGAAACCTTCAGTGTGTTTACTTTCGAAAGCTCCATAAGATGTTAGCTGGTTATGGCATCGAAGGCTTTCTCATCTGAATTTTCGAAATCTAAACAAGTTGGTGGTAAATGATCTTGTCCGAGGTTTACCTGTTTTAAAGTTTGACAATGATACTTTATGTGCAGCTTGCGAACAAGGAAAACAACATCGTCAAGGACATCCAATTGTCATAGATTCGAACATTGTTAAACCGTTGGAACTTCTTCATACTGACTTATGTGGACCATCAACCGTTGAAACACTCAACAAGAAACGGTACCTTTAGTCATTATTAATGATTTTTCATGATTCACTTGGGTTTATTTTCTCAGGATAAAATCTGAAGTAGCTCAAACAATGATTGATTTCATCAAGCAAATAGAAACAAGCTAAAGCAAGCAAGTTCGAGAAATCAAGTGTGATAATCGTTCTGAATTTAAGAACAATGTTCTTGATTCGTTCCTAACGAAAAAAGGAATTTCACATAATTTCTCTTCACCATCAACACCAAAACAAAATGGTATGGTTGAAAGACAAAATTGTTCTCTTTGTGAAGCACCAAGAACGATGCTCACATATGTGAATCTTTCTCAATATCTTTGTGCTGAAGCAGTTTCTATAGCGTGTTTTACTCAAAACCAATCATTCATTCATCGTCGTTTCAATATTACTCCTTATGAAATTATCAATAACCGAAAACCTAATGTCAAATTCTTTCATGTTTTTGGTTGCAGGTGTTTTATTATGAATCTCAAGGAAAATCTTTCGAAATTCCAATCTAAGGCTGACGAAGGAATATTCCTGGGATACTCACATAATTCGGTTGCATATCGAGTGTTGAATAAACGAACGAGAAAAGTGGAAGAAACATTTAATCTCACATTTGATGATTATTACATTATAAGAGTTGAAAAGTGCTTTGAACAACAACCAATTATTAATGAATCAAATGATGCCTCTACAAATGATACTACGACATATTTTAATTATGATTTAATTTTTGGAGTTCCTGATAGGGCTGCTGATGCTGAAGTTAATGTCGCGGACAATCGAATATGTGAAGCATCAAATCATTCTAATGATTCTACATTATTACAAGAAAATTTGGATTTACACTCAGCAACGAATTCTGCTAGAATTGGCGAAAGTATGCTAAATGATCAAGTGGAGGGGGAGCACTTACATTCAACTTATCAAGTTGAGGGGGATCATTCTTTCGAGGGGGAGAATAGGAGAATGGATGGTAATGTCGAGGGGGAGCATCAAGATGATAATAATGTCGAGGCGGAGCATATTGATACAAATATGTCGAATGTGAATCAAACTGAAATTTTTCTTGACTCAAATGATAATTTTTCTGTTGCGGGTTCCGAAAATGATGAAATGTATGAAGATGCACCATTGGATATTGATCCAACATATCCACCACTAGAAAAATGGACACGAAATCATCCAAAAGAACAAGTCATTGGAAATCCACAAGATGGAGTATTGACAAGAGCTCAAATTCATGCAAAGAATGATGTACTTAATGCTCATCAAGAGTTTTGCATGTTTAATGTCTTCATTTCGAAAATTGAGCCTAAAACAGTTAAGGTTGCAATGGAACACTCATATTAGGTTATTGTTATGCAATCTGAACAAGCTTAATTCGAAAGAAACAAGGTTTGTAGATTAATTCCTAAACCAGAAGATGTTTCAATTGTTGGTTTAAAATGCATTTTTAAAAGTAAAATCGACAAAGATGGAAATATTGTTCGAAATAAAGCTAGGCTTGTAGTTAAAGGTTATTCGCAACAAGAAGGTATCGATTATGAAGAAACCTTTGCTCTTGTTGCAAGACTCGAGGTTGTTCGAATATTTTTAGCCTATGCAACTCACAAGGATTTCAATGTATATCAAATGGATGTTAAATGTGCTTTTCTTAACGGTGAACTTGAAGAAACAGTTTACGTTGAACAACCTCCATGTTTTGTAAATGAAGAGTAGACTGATCATTGTTATATTTTAGATAAAGTTGTTTATGGGTTAAAAAAAGCACCAAGAGCATGGTATGTAACTCTTACTAATTTCTTAAAACAATCGAAATTTAAACAAGGATCAGTTGATCCCACTTTATTTAGAAAGAAAGTTGGGGATCATTTAATGCTTGTTCAAATTTATGTTAAGGATATTATTTTGGCTCTACTGACCCTGCTTTGTCTAGTGAATTCAAAAGTTTAATGAAAAGTCAGTTTGAGATGAGTATGATGGGGAAGATTAATAATTTTATGGAGTTAATATTCGTCAAAGCAGAGAAGGCATCTTCATTAATCAAGAAAAATACACCAAGAATTTGTTTTAAAAGTTTGGATTGATGAATAGCACAAAGTTAAGAGTACCAATGGTGGTTGGAACAAGACTTACACCTTCGTTAGATAAACTTGCTGTTGATCTTACTTTATACAGGAGCATGATAGGTTCGTTGCTTTATCTTACTGCAAGTCGATCTAATATCATGTTTTCTTTTTGTAATTGTGATAGGTATCAAGCAAATCCCAGAGAACCTCACCTAACTGCAGTGAAAAACATCTTTCGTTATCTCAAAGGAACAATTTCGTTAGGATTGTGGTAGTCTTTGAAATCAGGCTGCTTCATTCAAGCATTCTCAGATTCAGATTTGGGAGGTTGCAATCTTGATTGAAAAAGTACAAGTGCAGATGTCAATTATTGGATGAGAAGCTTGTTAGTTGGCAGTCAAAAAAGCAAACTTGTGTTGCAATTTCAACTGCTGAAGCAGAGTATGTTGCGGCTACTGCTTGCACTTCTCAAATAATATGGATCCAAAGCCAATTGCATGATTATGCAATAAATATGAAAAAATTCCATTATACTGTGATTCACAAAGTGCGATACGCATATGTCATAATCCAGTACAACATTCAAAAACAAAACACATTGCTCTTGGTTATCATTTTATAAAAGATCATATGGAAGATGGAAATGTCAAAATTCATTTTGTAAAAACAAATGATCAGTTAGCTGATATCTTTACAAAACCTTTGGATGAAAAGTCATTTGTTCAAATTTTAACAAGGTTGGGAATGATAGAAGCAAATTTTGTTCCAGGAATAATTTTGAAAGAATGAAAAGATGGTGTTGTGGAAAAATGTCGATTCAGTGTTCATGGTTAATTATTCAGAGGTTACTGTTCATATTCAGCGCTTCGACACGCTTCTATTTCAACATCTAGAATGAAAAACTTTTGCGAGTTTGGTACATTTAAATTTTCGTTATTTTTTCTTCCTTCTGTCGAAAATTTTTGGAAACCACAAAAATATTTTTGTTATTTGTTATTTCATTTTTGAAAAATCAAAAACCACAAAAATATTTTCGTTATGAGTTTTTTGTTTTTGAAAAATTCAAAAATACCAAAAAGATTTATTTTGTTAGTTATTTCTTTTCGAAAAATACAAAATCACAAAAATATTGTTCTTTTATTTTCAAAAATATAAAATCCAAAAAGATTTTTGTTGTTTGTCATTTGTTTCTAATTCGTTTTTACAGATTTTAATGAAGATTTTCATGAATCATGCTTACAGTTCTAGGGTCAGGTATTTTTTCGAAAACCTTTGAACTAGTTAGGCTGTCCCTAGAAGCATGCTGCTGCATGTCGACCCAAGCCTCCATTGAGTCAATGTGTATTTTCGAAAGCCTTAATGAAATTTTTCATTACGAAAATTTCTTCCCAATCAGGCTGTATTCACATTAGTCCCTGAGTTGTCTTACTCTTCTCAAAGGAGTTAAGAGTTTACTGCTTAGTCCATACATAGCAGAGGTAAAATCGCTTCAAAAACCAAACTTTTTCATCTAAAATTTCTACGCACAATCACACACAAAGACATATGTCGAAGAAATCTTTGATCGAAACCAATCAAGATTTAGACCTATCAACAATCTGTGTTTATGATCTGGATTATGAGGTCGTGGTGATAGTGAAACCCCAAATTTTGGAAATTTTTTAAGGAATTAACGGGGAACATTGTTCTAGATTTTCATGAAACAATTGTTTTAGTACCAATTTTTCGATACTTAAAATCATATTTTTTTTGTCGTGATGAGTGATCTTGATCAAATGTTCGAAACCCACGACATTTGTTTCCCAATAGGATCCAGCTAAAATTTTGTTTTTCTGAATATGATTTCTGTATGGACATCATTCGTTTTCTGTGTCACACCAAAAGTTTTCCAAAGCATACTTGTCACTGACTACACTGGTCATATAAGTAATTTCGGTTGCAATTGATCACACTTATGTTGAATACTGAAATGTAACGAAATTTCTAACCACCCATAAAACCTTATACAAGAAGCCCTTTGATACTTCTTTACAAGTAATCGATTGTAATTCACAAGATACCACACAAGCAGTTGATTATCTCTCTTGATAATTAACGAAATAATCTTTGCCCGGGATTTAACTGCGTTTATATCAAAATTTTATTTTTGACATCACAAATCCAATTTTTTTTATTGCTTCTTATCTTATTTCCTTGGCACACTGCACTCATGAAATCCTTGAGTTTCTGAATACTACCAACTCAAGCTAATGATTTCGAAAATCTGGCATATGACTTCGCTTTTAAACCCAAAAGAGAAAGAGCTCAACCTCTATGCCGAAGGTTTTTGTTCTTATCTACTTGGTACTCACGAACAGTATGAAGTGACCGTTTAACAACATGGTGCGAGTTTCAAGAATACTTTATCTAACGTGGCATTAATAACGGCTAGTGGTGCAATTTTCAAGGAGAGACGTGGCTAGTGCTTTGAGTAAATCGTTTGGTATTCATAGAGGATACATATAAAAGGAAATTGGTTTATTCTAAACACTTTACGCGATCAAAATTCTCTCAGACGATTTAAGCCCTAATTCTCTCTGTTCTTCAAAGTTTTCAAAACCCTAATCAATGGCTGCTGCTCAAACTACTACCACTGAAGATGTTTCATCTCAGCCGATCATGAATCTTCAAAGCACTAATTACCAAGTTGAAGATGATGTTTCAGTATATCCTGATGAACTCAAGATGTTAATTGTTGTTCTTCAACAATCAGGCTTGTCAACTGCGATGTTTAACTCTTTTGATGCTCCCATGTCTTGGCTGTCAATGGCGGGTTCCAATGCAACTTATAGCAAGGCTATGGATGTCGTTACCTTTAATTTGGTAAACGACAAGAAGATTCGTCTCACCAAGAAGCTATTCACTCAAATTATTGAAATCCCTAATTCACCGCCGTTCTACAAGGTTACGAATGCTCAAGTCATCCATATGTTCAACGAGATGGGTCATCAACCACCTCTTACCAAGATCAGTGACTTTAAGAAATCAAGCCACTGTATCCGGAACTTTCTCTTTGGTATTTACCTTCGATGCTTAACTGGTCGAAGTGTAGGGCTTACCAAGGGCCGTATGGAAGTATATGCTATGGTGGTTGGTATATAATATGATCTGAATGCGGATTATGCTTCGCAAATGTGGAAGGAGTTTCTTAAAAGTGTCGAAAACACGAATGTGGTTCAATGGATTTCGTGTGCTTGGTATTGGAGTTTGGTTCTACGTTATGTTTATGAGAAGGAAGGCATACAAGTTCCAGTTGATGAACCAAAAGCAGAATTTTTGACGTATCATTTTTTGAAGACAGTTAAAGATGATGTAGAGGTCTTTCCTAACATTGCAAGAATTCTGGATTCTATGCTTAAAAAGATAGATCCGTCGAATCCAATTTTGGTGGCATATTTGCAGACAATTAACCCTTTAGTGCAAACTGGTATTCTTTTCCAAGAAACTAATGAGGGGTCTTCCAAGAAATCGAAGAAGTAAAAGAAGGAAAATGAGGATATTCTCTTGAAGGAAATTCCTAAGAAGATTGTGGTTAAATCACCAAAGAAGCGTGTTGATGATAAAGTCCAAGCAAAGAAGAAAGTGGTCAAGCAAAGTGAAGTAAATACAACTGGTTCTCTGATGGAAGTTATACCTTCGAAATCAGGAGTGTTTAAGCTATTGAAGAAGTTGTTACACAGGTCCATAGTATCTTCTAATGATCAGTCTTCTTTAATTCGAAAAGCACAATTGAATAGGAAGGGAGTTCTTGTTCGTGAAATCCCAGCACTAGTTTCTCCATCATTAAAGAAAAGAAGAGTTGAATATGTTGCGAAACATATTGTTGATAAGAGAAAGAAGAGAAAGCTAGTCCTTCAAGAAGAGTCATCAGATATTGAAATTGTCCCAGAAACTCCATTGGGATCGAAATCTCCAACTCAAACATCTACTCCTACAATAGCTGTTGTAATTCCACCCAAAGTTAGGGTAACTAAGTCAATTACTGAGGAGGTCCCTACTTCAGGCATTACTACAAATGTATTTGATACGGGTGCAAATGTCAACATGGGTGTTGATAACAGGATGTCAGCTACTTCTCAAGGTATAATTACTTCATCTACTTTCGAACCCATCTCTGTCATCAATACTTCTCTTCCACCATTTATTTTAAAAGTTCTCACCACCTCATCTTCACCCACTTTCGAAACCATCTTACAACCATTCACTACTTGTTTACATCTCAATCTACTGATCCACCAAAGCCTACTTCCGATGATGAAACTGATGGAGGAGGTTTCGGAGGAACATTTGTAGACTTAGAATTTGATTTTGAGGAGGAAAACATTCCAGATCATATGCTAATGTCTGGAAAACAGTTCAAGATCCTTAATCGAAAGCTCAACTCTATTCTTCAATCCCAAGCTAACTCAAGGGCAAAAAAATTCTGTTTTGGGAATCGAGGTAGATGTAATGCTCAAGTCATAGGAGCTACGTCTTCAAGACAAGATGTATATCTTAGATAAAAACAATAAGCTCATAGTCAAGGCTCAAGCTAACTCATTCAATAGGAAAATCACAGATCTTAGGCTAGTAGCAAAAGAACGTCATGTTCTCTTTGTTAAAGATGTCAAGACTGTGCTAGAGGATGTGAACCGCAAGCGTGAGGAAATGAAGGTTGAAGTTTGGAAATAAATCCAAGAGTTGAATACTAATTATTCTTCTCTTCATTCGAAAATTGATATCATTGATGGGGATGTTACGAAAATAGCAGAATGATATCAAATATTACTTCCTAAGGTTGAAGCTAAGGTGAGTGAAGATGTTCAAAATTTCGAAAAGCTCGGAGTCTTACTTGGTGAATTGAAGGAAATTGTGTCCAAGTCTTCTATAACTTCTATTTTCACTCCTGAGTTTTTATCTCTAAAATTTAGTTATCTTGAAGCAGCAGTAACGAAAGCAGTGGCTCCTCTATCGAAGTTTGCAAATATCTTACCAACTGGTGCCCCCACTGCTGTTATAGGGGTGCAAGGGGGAGAAAGGGAGTTTGTTGGTAAAGAAGGGAAAGTAAGCAAAGAAGGAGGGGAAAAAATAAAAATAGTTGGCAAGGTGATTTCAACTCAAATCCCAATTCCCATTGTTTTGAAAGTTAATATAGTAATGTCAACAAAAACAACGACAAGACCCATTCAAAAGGGAATTGTTATTGGTTCAGAAGGTGTTAGAGGTAGTTAAAGTTCTTTTAAACCAAAACCAACTGAAGCTATTAGACATAAGGGAAAGGAATAGTTGTAGAAAAGACGAAAGATGAGAAGAAAGCTGAAATTGAAGCAAAAATGGAAAAGCAAAGATAAATACAAAGTATTATAAGGCTTCTTGAAAATGATCCACCAACAATGGATAAAGGAGATCCAAGTAAACTTCACAGCTATGAAAATATCGAAGCCAGATTGTCATACAATCACATATATGCATTTGACAAAAAGCCAAGAAGGAGCTATTCTATAGAAAATATTGATATGAATCAACTTGATTTTCCAATAAATGAAATGATGTTCATCACAGCTCAATACAAAATAATTGAGAAGTTTCAGAATGAAGATGATTTTCTTCATATGAAATTAAGGTTTCATGTTGTAGTTGGAAAAGATCAAGAGGAGGTGTGGTCCCTTATCAAGATAGTTCGAGTGATAAGCGTGACAAAAAATGTTATGTTTGAAGACACAATCCAGAATTTTTGGTATCATGTGGTCAAGGTGAACAATGTGGCTTGTGATTTTTCCGTGGCTGATTTCCCATTGATGAACTTGAATGATCTTATTCAAGTTGCATTAATTCTTAAAGATATGGACGCTTCGAAACTTCAAGGAACAAGAAAGGGAATTTTGAGACTTGGGCTTGGTCATATCAAAATTTTCATAGATAATTACTATGATTGTCTTGCCTTAACTGATATAGAGCTATCTTCTAATTCGGGAAAAGAAGTGAAAGTAGATATGGAAATTGTGAAGTCTCAAGTTGAACTTAAGAAGTATGCTGATGGAGAAATTTTCTTGAAGCCATTGGGGTTAGTCTTTTCGGGAAAAGACAAGAAGGGAAAAGCGAAGAGATTCTTATCTGAAGCTTCAGAAGTTGAAAGGTATACAACAACTCAGTATACGAAATTTTTTGTTCATATGAATAAATGCAAAAAGAACAATGATGGAGATAAAGCTGATTTGAAGAAGGTGATGAGCTGGTATTCTGAAATTCGAAGGATGATGCATTTTGCTGCGCAAGTGCTCACAAACTGAAGTTCGACACTGTTTACAAAGGGGGAGAATGTTGAGTCAAATTAGTTGTAATGTGTCGGAGTTTGTTAAATTGTTTCATTAGTTTTGTAATCTATTTACTAAGGCATTTTTAGTAACGAAGTCTGAATGTCGAAGTCCTTAGTATTTTTTGTGTACTTTCAGTTCTCTTATAAATAGTAGTTATACTATGAGATAGATAGAACTTTTTATGTATTTTTCTGTCTAAAACTCTTTGTGTACTTTGAAAGTATAATCAAGCTGAATCAAGATCTTATTTACTTCTATGTGTTCATATACATTGATTACTCTGATTTCTTTCATACACTCGATTAATCACTTCTACACTTATCTCAACGATAACTTTTGGATGATGATTAAAAGATCTATCAATATCATGGGATATGAGATTTTTACGGTGACAATCTCTTCAATCATTGGTTACATAAAAAGGAAGAAAATTTATAGATAAATTAGGAAAATTCTCTCCTAGGTCACTTTCATAATTCATTCAAACAATTGGTTTTCTCTCTCGAAAAAGGCTCCCTCTATCATCACCTTCCTCAAGCTCTCATCATGTCAAAGGCTCTATATGAGTTTGCCCCTAATGCCAATATTTTCAAAGGTCCTCATGCTCCTGAATCTCCCATTGGTATTCAAGCAAACAATGCGGCATTCTCTGATGTCATCCCAAAACAGTTCGTGTACTCAGGAATTAAAGAATTTGTCAACTTTTCAAGATCTTCCCTCTTCGATATGCCTTCTGCGACTTCCCAGAGCCATTCTACCCTAAACAAGTATGTGAGTTATACTAGTCCTACTATGTTGATTCTAGTGCTCAAACCATTACCAGAACCATTGGAGATGGTTAATCTAGGGTTACTATTGATATGGAATCTTTTTGAACTTCTCTTCGCCTTCCTCGACTAGAAAACTATTCTGAAACTCCTTTGGAAGAAAACTGAAAATCCATTCATGAAATATTAAGGTATAACTTCTCTCTTCTTGGCACCTCTCGTGATCCATACAAGTACACTCTTTGTCACTGTTTTGGTGTATGGTGGAAGTACCTAGTAGGGGTAATTGGTAAATTTCCTGGACACATGACTAGGAGCTTGGATCAATTGAATCTTTTTGAGAAAAGAATTTTATATTCCATTATGTGCAACAAAAGACTGGATTTTGCTCAACTTTTTCTTGATCAAGTGATTGATTGTATCACTGGGAACAAGAAGCCAGTGTATGTTCCGTATCCCTGTTGGCTTGGAATGATTTTAGCTTGTGATGAAGGTTATTTCAATAATCATGGAATCATCATTCAAATTCATTCCCTCTCCTCAAAGATCATCAACGTTGCTCCTTCTGATGATGATTTGAATATTACTCAGAGGATGAAAAAATACATTGCAAACCCCTACATTTTTCAATCCTCTAACTCTAAAGAAGAGAATGATGAGGATGATGATGATGAAAAGGACACCGATGATGTAGAAGATTTTGATAATGAAGAGGATGAACCTGTCACTGATAAAGGTGAAGCTTTTGTTCGGGGAATGAATTCTCTTCCAAGATTAAACAAGCACATTCGATTCACCTCTACTTTTTCATCCACTCCCTCTACAACGGATATTGTACAACATGGATCAACCCCACCTCAAGTGGAAACTACTGATCCACTGATCCAAGATGTGATTTCTCCAAGACCAGTGTCTCCTTCTCATCAAGCTGAATTTGTTCCTCCTATGCCAACACCACTTGAGACTGATTTTTATCAAAGGTAATCCAGCTCCAATTTTCAAACTACTGTGCTCTCCCAACTCTCTCTATTGGTGTAGATAACACAATCGTTGGAGAAATATTGACTAGAGTAGAGAAGGATGTGGCAGATATGAAAGACATTCTGACCTTATGTCACACCCCCAAACCAGAATGGCGGAAACGTTCGTGGGCGGAGGACTTCATGTAAATATCACAACACATGCAATATAGTAATCCAATTACAAACAACCATTGCATTAATAAGTATAAGTTTTACATAAGTGTTTAAACATTACATATTCAAACACCAAAGTAGGTACAGTAGAAGACAAGAGTCGCGGTACTGTACTAGGTAGTCTTCTCAAGAGCATCGGGAGTGTACCTGTCTACTGGATTCCTGAGAATACAAGTTATTTGAAAAGAGTAGATCAACATTTAAGCTGGTGAGTTCATAAATATTTTAGTTCTGTAAAGTATACTCTAGGTTCTTTGGAAAAGTTCACTGGTTCCTCTAGAAAATCCTATATTTCCTGAGGTGATAAACTGATAACTTCAATAGTTTCCCTCTGTAATTACTTAGTTTATATTAATTATGTATAACCTAATATCGAACTGACAATGAAATGGGTGTATCTTCCCTAAGCCCACAACCAAACAAGGAACAGGAAGTAAGGCGGAAGTCACACATTTCACTGTCAATCGGATATTACTTATATATAACTCTGATGTAATAACTAAGGACTTATAGAATTAACCACTAAAGGTCTTTTATGTTATACTAGTTTACAGAGATTTAATGACTAAGTTTCATTTGATAAGTGGTTTAATTCCATAACCTGTTTCATTTGTAAAAGTGGCTTAATCCCATAACCGTTCCATTTGTAAAAGTGGTTTAATCCCATAACCGTTCCATTTATAAAAGTGGTTTAATCCCATAAACCGTTCCATTTGTAAAAGTGATTTAATCCCATAAACCGTTTCCTTTGTGTAAGTGGTTAAATCCCATAAACCGTTTCTTTTGAAAGAGTGGTTTAATTCCATAAACCGTTTCATTTGTAAAAGTATTCTTAGTTATATATGTTCTATGGTAAAAACCTTAGTATTAATCCTGGAAAATATTATATTATCCATAATACTACCTTGTGGTTTTAAATGTTCAAAAACAGAAGTACAAGTATATTTACCATACTTGATTTCATGATACGTAGCTTTTACTGTAAGTAAAAACTACAGAAGGTATATTTGGTCGGGATGTAATTATCTTTTCTTACTGTTTTAAGAGAAGTATATTACTTAGTAATTCACTCATTGTTTTATCCATGTGAGTTCTATTAACCATACTAATATGACTGATATGCCTGCGGCGACGTTCTTCAGGCGTCAGAATGGAATGATATTTGACACCCTAGGCCTGCCGGCCAAATTATAGCGAACAGTAGAGGTGCGGGATTTTCTGTCTCATATAGATCTATACACAAATTCACGCTCTCCCTACAAGACATTCTGGTGAATAGGTCAGGACTTAAAGTCGTACTTAAATAAGTACACCGTGAAGGGTCTCATAAATTTATTGTTTCAACGAGATTTACGATGTATTATTACCCCGTGATTGCTAACCCTGGTACTCTGTATCGTACCTTTGTTAATGCAAACTCGGTATGATGTATTATTACCCCGTGATTGCTAACCCTGGTACTCTGTATCGTACATTTGTTAATGCAAACCCGGTATGATGTATCTTTACTTCTTTAATATGTTATTCGTATATTAAAGGCAATATACATATCCTGGTATAGTTAAATAAGTTTTGGTACTTTCCTCGGAATGTGAATCATACTCGTATATTTAGTTTTGAATCATAAATTATACCTATTATAATTTATATGCTCTATCTGGTTAACATGATTTCTCATGGATGAACACCTTTGCTCAGCCTGATACATAGGTAATGATACCAAAACGAGTGACCTTTTTATACTAATATATGTATAATATATAATTAAGAAGGAAACGACCTTTGGACAAATAACACAACCTTAAGTCCACATCCAAACAAGGAAAAGGAAATAAGATAATTCATTAGTCCTAAGTCCTTCAAATCTTATTTATATATTTAGACATATATAAACATGATTTTTTTGGCATTTATAGTTTGAAATAGTTTATAAAACATTTTTCAAAGAATTTAACAGAGTTTACATGACTTTAAATATTTAACATGGCTTTAAGTCATTTTGGATGTATTTGGTAATTCTTGAAAGCATATGGAAACTATTTGCGTGATTATTATCACATACAGTTATTAACACAATTTAATATTGTGTTAAACTTATATTCCCCCCTAAAAAGCATTTAGAAACCATTAAAAATGTAAATTATAGGGGTATGAACTCACCTTGATAGATGGTCATTCGGGCAGCGTTTCGTTTCCCGGAAAATAGTTTGTTTGACGAAAAATCGGCTTAAATCGGGCAGAGTTTCGACAGGAGAGAGGATGAATTCTCGAGAATTACGGGGCTCCGGGGCTTTCTTCGGGTTTTGGATGTGATACCGGGGCATTCGGGGGTCGTGAGAAAGTCAAGGGGGTGAAAAGGTGAAAATTAGTGAAATTTGGGGTGAAAAACCTCTCAAATCCGAGAAGTCTCGCACCCTTTATATAGGGATGCGAGGGTGCGGTTCGAAGAAGACAGGTGGCGAGGCGAGGGTGAGTCAGTAGCACACGCGTCGGAAGGAGCAAAGGCCATGAGTGCGAAGTCCGGATGCGAGACAGCGAGGCAAGGCGTGTGTCGGATCGCTACTGGGCCGAACTTGGGTCCAATCAGAAGCTGCCACGAGGATCCGAGGGGTGTCTCCTGCGAGGGTTGTCGGCTGCCTATTGGACCTCGGTCTCGGGCCAATCAAATGGTGACACGGCGAACTTCGGTCCAACCAGAGGATGACACTTGGAGGCCTCGCATGCGAGGTGATGTGTCCGAGGAGTGAATCAGCGAAATTTCCTGGTTTTTAATATTTTCTTGATTTTTGTGCCAAAAACTTGCGAAAATCACAACTTTCGCATACGAGCTCCGTTTTTGGCGTTCCTTATATGCACGCGTAGGTAAAATCATACTCTACGAGTTTCATTTAGACTTCGTCGGCCATTTTTGACTTTATTTTTAACAGACCGGGACAGGAAAATCCGTTAAAAATTCATAACTTCTTCATCCGACGTCCGTTTTCGTCTGTATTTTTACCGTTGTGCTACTTTTGAAGAGACCTTCGATTCTTGTTTAAGTTGCGTCGGCTAAATATCGATCGATTTATATTTCGAATTTTTAGTTGTCTACTGCTAAACCGAAACTTCGAAAATTCATAACTTCCTCATACGAAGTCAGATTTTGGCGTTCTTTTTCTGAACGTTCTCGGTTTAACATATTCTACAACTTTTATTTAGATTGTTAAGGCTAAAAAGGCTTTTATCAAAAATTCGCCTTTTACACTGAACAGTGTTTTGCCGGTTTTATCGCGGATTTTCGATTGGTCATAACTTCTTCGCTATAAATCGGATTTTAGTGTTCTTTATATTTTTGGAATCCTTTATACAATCTCTACCACTTGGTTCATCCCAATTATGATTATTGATCAATTTATTTTTGACCAAAATTTGTCTGGTGTCACCTTATCCCCCCCCCCCCCCCCCCCCGTTAGAGGGAATTTCGTCCCGAAATTAAGTCTAAAGTGATACTCATGGACTAGGTCTAATCTTTTCCTTCCCAAGTGAATTCAGGTCCCCGGTTTGTAATCCAGCGAACCTTCACTAACGGGATATGACTTTACATGGTTCTTTAGATTTCCCTATCCATGGTTTTTATTGGTTCTTCTACAGAGTGTAGACTTTTATACAACTTGATTTTATCAAGTGAAATAACAAGTGTTTTATCGGATAGACACCTCTTAAAATTAAATATGCGAAAGATGGGATGAATGTTATTAAGTTTTTGTGGTAGTCTAAGTTTAAAGGTACAAGACGGATTCTGGTAATAACCTCAAATGGTCTTATGTACGTTGAGTTTTGAATTTCACGCTTTTTAAAGCGCATCTTGTCTTTCCTGAGTGAGACCTTCATATGACAAGGTCATCAATCCTGGAATTCCAAGGGTTTTCATTTATCGAAGCCGTAGTTTCTCTGGTTAACTCTGGAAGCTTTATGGCGCTTCCCGATTCGTATTTTGTTTTTGGTAGTTTCTCGGATGAATTCCAAATCAGCGAGGATGCTGTGTTGAAATTGGATCTCGAGCTAGTTGCGTATTACCTAATTTAGTCCAGTGCAGATGGGATCTGTACTTGTGACCGCATAAGGTTTTGAATAGAGCAACTTGAATGCTAGTGTGATAATGGTCTCGACTAATTGGTAATTGGGTATCCCATTCTTTACCATAGTCGATCCCATCGAATCATGACTACTCTAGTTCCTAGAGATTTTTGAGTGACGGCCTGAACTGGGAGATGATTCTATTATCTTAGTGGAGATAACAGATATTGGCATATCGTTCACTCACACGTTCTAGTTATCTTCTCTACTAGCCACATTTTCAGGTCTCACGACTTCTTATTGAGCCTCCTTACTTTGTATGGAGAGATTTGAATGGGTTATCATAGTCAATGATTGGAACTATGACCTAGGTACTCTTTTCGAATTAGGGTGTTAGTTACTATATTGGCTTTGTCGAGATGATAACGAATTTCAAATTCGCAGTCATTTAGTAGCTCGACCCACTGTCGTGGTCTCATGTTGAATTCTACCTGGTAGAATACATGATGCTGGCTTTTGCTCCGAAGTTCTTGATCAGACTCATAATTGGCTCATCCATCATCACCTCATGTATACAAGTCATATATAATTTAGATTTCCCAAAACGTTCAGATGGGTGACTCTGCCCCAGGTCCACAACCAAACAAGGAACAGGAGATAGGGCGGAAGCACACATCCTTAATCTTGTTAAGTCTAACTTATATACCACCCTCGTGTATACACTTAGCAACAATAGATCAAGTTAATGAGTTCTTAGTCTCTATTCTTGAACTTGACCTGCGGTAAAATGATTTTCCTATGAGATCTATTGAGGTATTTCAGTAGTTACTAACTTCTAAGACTACTTCTGTGCTTTTCATTTGAAGTTAGTAGGCTAGAATGGCGTGGTACTCTTCTCATGGGTACTTCTAAAGTTTTGAAACGAGAGGAAACCTAAGGGTTTTGTGTTATGGATTGAAAGAATTTCATCTTACGGCTGATTAAGGAAAAGTTCTCTTATACAGCATAAGAATTTTCACATGGTAAGGGCCAGGCCAAACCATGTTGAATGAGGATGTCAGATTTTTCTCGATGAAATAGATATTAAGTCGTTCTAGGATGAATGATTACTAGATTGATATCCTAAGTACCTAAGTTTTCCGCGCTTCTGGTTTTATTCTGTTATTATCACTACGAACCCCTTTTTGCTTCGAAGTTGGCGGGTACTACCAATATGAGGGTTCTGTTAATTTGAAATTATGAACTTTCATGAAACAATCCTTACTAGGTCTCTCTATAATTGCTTGGTGCATACAAGTCATGTATAATTAAGATTGGTAAGACCTTAGACTGAGCAACCCTGCCCTAAATCCACAACCAAAAAGGAACAGGAAATGAGGCGGGATTACTCACTCTAACTCTACAAATCTTAATTATAAATGACCCTTATATATACACTAAGTTATCATAGTTTACCTGTTAGGGTTTCAAATTTTTATATAAGTGTTATGATTTAGTTTGAACGGAAAAGTAATCATAATTATAAATAGTTATCGGGGTTTGGAAGCGTACCAAAATATAGCAGGTTTCTTTGATGCTTTCCCATGTATTGGGATCAAAATCCTCCTGCTCCCCCTCCGTTCTTCTCTGTTAGACAGTCCCTCTTGTAATGTCCTTTTTCACCACAAAGGTGACATATGGGAATGATTCCAACATCGGTAGTTGAAGTGATGAACTTGACCGGAGTTCTACAGATGTGGGCGGTATGCCCCTTTATGTTGCATCTATTGCAATGTAGGTCTCGGAAAACTCCCTGATGATGGTAGTTGCACTTGCTGCAGTGTAGGAGGTTTCCTAAGTATGGCTTGGTTGGTGCTAGAATAACAGGGCTGATGGGGGTATCGATTGCCCCAGTTAGTTGCCCTCTGTTAGGTTCTTGAGTTGAACAACTCCCTTTCAAGTTCTCGAACTTTCATTTAAGGATATTAGTCTTAAGGTTCGAGGTGTCCTTACAAGCAGGTGCTTGTGGTTGTACTTGGCCATCACCACGATCAGGGTTACCGATAGCATTACTACTAACATTTACATTGTTAGCATTAAGGTGTGTCAGGACAGCTGTTACAGCTGTTGTGACCGCAACTTGAAATGTAGTTGCATCTATCTGAAGGATTGGTGTTTTGCTGGTGAGTTGGTTACACTTCTTTGGAGGCATGATTCTGTTATATGTTAAGAAAATGAGTTCGTGAGCGACTCTCGTGTCTCTAGATGTATTCTAACCATTCGTATCTATGTATTAATCTTTCGTTTTGTTATATTGTTCTTAATGATTCGACCTGCATCCCTATGATGCAGTCCTGGTAAGGAATATAGTTAAGTTTCTAGAATGGTTAGGAACCGAGTATCATCCGAACTAAGTTACCTTTGGTTGGTGGATATCGTTTCCCAATTTTCGAAAATATTCGAAAACAATTCATAACAGTGTCTACATAGACTTATGAATTTGAGAAGTAATCCCCATCAATTAAGATTCTGTGATCTGATTTATGGTCATTAGCTATGACAGGAAAAGAGGATAAGCTCCAAACCTAATGTGAGTAATGAAATCACTAACTCAATAGGTTGAACCGATTTACTAGTTATTACTTAGATGAAATGGTGCTCCAACTCTTCACATGAATCATGCGTGGTTTTCCTTTGTTCTCTATTTTATTCTCTCCTGATATTGATTTATTCTCTCCTAGTATCTATACAGTGTTTTTCTCCTCTGTAGGTATATTGAATTCCCGGGCTGTCTTACTTCCGATTCTGACCCTGGTCCCCATTGCTTCGTAATGAAGATTTTGAATCTTGGAAGTTCATGCGAATCTCTCATTGGTGTCCTTAATAGGGTAAGGGCACTAAATGATTTCTATAGTTTCTTTACTTCTCATCTGTTTCTCTCTCAGAATTCTACTAATGAAATTCTGTTGGATCCTCCTTGACTCTTATATTGATTTCCAGAGTATTTATCTAAGGGGTTTATACAAGAATGGGAATGTCTAAAGAATCTATGAGATAATTTAAATTTTTACAAAGGTGATCCTTTCTGGTCCTCCTATAATCACATGGTGTGTACCGATTATATGTAATCCTGATCAAATAGACCTTTGAATAAGTAATCCTATTCTAAAACCACATCCAAACAAGGAAAAGGAAGTAGAGTGAAAATCACCTATTCTAAGTCTATAAAATCTCGGCTATATATAACCTTAACGTATCCACTTAGTACTTATAGACTTATTAGAAAAGATCTTTTTAACATTTCCCAAAAGTTTATTTAAAATACTTCCATGGTATTTGATTCTTGGACTTCCAGATATTAGAAGTTGATAAGTTTTCAGTTTTCTTGTTATAGCATCCTAAAATACTCCTATAGTATTTTAACCTTTGTGTTTGGTTCTACAATTCATCTGGTACCTAGGTAAGTTTTACACTTGTTGCAACAATACAATCACTCCCAAACACATGTTGGTCATATCTCAAATGAATATAGTTGATCAGGCTATATTGATCCCAGATATGATTACATAACTGTCTAGGTTTAACTGTAATGTTCAACATCTAAATACTTTTGTTTTGTTCCTCTTGTGATACTCATTCTAGTATATATATTCTGCATGTACTTATACTTTTATAAAATATTGTTATATTTTTAAAGTATAACTCTTGGTCAGAGTGTTTTTATCCCAATGGGTTTATAGTTGTATATCTTTTATGACTGATATATTGAGTTCACTATAAACAATGCTCTGATACCAATCTGTCACACCCCCAAACCAGAACGGCGGAAACGTTCGGGGGCGGAGGACTTCATGTAAGTATCACAACACATGCAATATAGTAATCCAAGTACAAGCAACCATTGCATTAATAAGTATAAGTTTTACATAAGTGTTTAAACATTACATATTCAAACACCAAAGTAGGTACATTAGAAGACAAGAGTCGCGGTACTGTACTAGGTAGTCTTCTCAAGAGCATCGGGAGTGTACCTGTCTACTGGATTCCTGAGAATACAAGTTATTTGAAAAGAGTAGATCAACATTTAAGCTGGTGAGTTCATAAATATTTTAGTTCTGTAAAGTATACTCTAGGTTCTTTGAAAAAGTTCATTGGTTCCTCTAGAAAATCCTATATTTCCTGAGGTGATAAACTGATAACTTCAATAGTTTCCCTCTGTAATTACTTAGTTTATATTAATTATGTATAACCTAATATCAAACTGACAGTGAAATGGGTGGATCTTCCCTAAGCCTACAACCAAAACAAGGAACAGAAAGTAAGGCGGAAGTCACACATTTCACTGTCAATCGGATATTACTTATTTATAACTCTGATGTCATAACTAAGGACTTATAGAATTAACCACTAAAGGTCTTTTATGTTATACTAGTTTACAGAGATTTAATGACTAAGTTTCATTTGATAAGTGGTTTAATTCCATAACCTGTTTCATTTGTAAAAGTGGCTTAATCCCATAACCGTTCCATTTGTAAAAGTGGTTTAATCCCATAACCGTTCCATTTATAAAAGTGGTTTAATCCCATAAACCGTTCCATTTGTAAAAGTGATTTAATCCCATAAACCGTTTCCTTTGTGTAAGTGGTTAAATCCCATAAACCGTTTCTTTTGAAAGAGTGGTTTAATTCCATAAACCGTTTCATTTGTAAAAGTATTCTTAGTTATATATGTTCTATGGTAAAAACCTTAGTATTAATCCTGGAAAATATTATATTATCCATAATACTGCCTTGTGGTTTTAAATGTTCAAAAACAGAAGTACAAGTATATTTACCATACTTGATTTCATGATACGTAGCTTTTACTGTAAGTAAAAACTACAGAAGGTATATTTGGTCGGGATGTAATTATCTTTTCTTATTGTTTTAAGAGAAGTATATTACTTAGTAATTCACTCATTGTTTTATCCATGTGAGTTTTATTAACCATACTAATATGACTGATATGCCTGCGGCGACGTTCTTCAGGCGTCGGAATGGAATGATATTTGACACCCTAGGCCTGCCGGCCAAACTGTAGCGAACAGTAGAGGTGCGGGATTGTCTGTCCCATATAGATCTATACACAAATTCACGCTCTCCCTACAAGACATTCTGGTGAATAGGTCAGGACTTAAAGTCGTACTTAAATAAGTACACCGTGAAGGGTCTCATAAATTTATTGTTTCAACGAGATTTACGATGTATTATTACCCCGTGATTGCTAACCCTGGTACTCTGTATCGTACCTTTGTTAATGCAAACTCGGTATGATGTATTATTACCCCGTGATTGCTAACCCTGGTACTCTGTATCGTACATTTGTTAATGCAAACCCGGTATGATGTATCTTTACTTCTTTAATATGTTATTCGTATATTAAAGGCATTATACATATCCTGGTATAGTTAAATAAGTTTTGGTACTTTCCTCGGAATGTGAATCATACTCGTATATTTAGTTTTGAATCATAAATTATACCTATTATAATTTATATGCTCTATCTGGTTAACATGATTTCTCATGGATGAACACCTTTGCTCAGCCTGATACATAGGTAATGATACCAAAACGAGTGACCTTTTTATACTAATATATGTATAATATATAATTAAGAAGGAAACGACCTTTGGACAAATAACACAACCTTAAGTCCACATCCAAACAAGGAAAAGGAAATAAGATAATTATTAGTCCTAAGTCCTTCAAATCTTATTTATATATTTAGACATATATAAACATGATTTTTTTGGCATTTATAATTTGAAATAGTTTATAAAACATTTTTCAAAGAATTTAACGGAGTTTACATGACTTTAAATATTTAACATGGCTTTAAGTCATTTTGGATGTATTTGGTAATTCTTGAAAGCATACGGAAACTATTTGCGTGATTATTATCACATACAGTTATTAACACAATTTAATATTGTGTTAAACTAGTATTCCCCCCTAAAAAGCATTTAGAAAGCATTAAAAATGTAAATTATAGGGGTATGAACTCACCTTGATAGGTGGTCATTCGGGCAGCGTTTCGTTTCCCGGAAAATAGTTTGTTTGACGAAAAATCGGCTTAAATCCGGCAGAGTTTCGACAGGAGAGAGGATGAATTCTCGAGAATTACGGGGCTCCGGGGCTTGCTCAGGGCTTTGGATGTGATACCGGGGCCTTTGGGGGTCATGAGAAAGTCGAGGGGGGTGAAAAGGTGAAAATTCGTGAAATTTGGGGTGAAAAACCTCTCAAATCCGAGAAGTCTCGCACCCTTTATATAGGGGTGCGAGGGTGCGGTCCGAAGAAGACAGGTGGCGAGGCGAGGGTGATTCAGCAGCACACGCGTCGGAAGGAGCGAAGGCCACGAGTACGAAGTCCAGATGCGAGACAACGAGGCAAGGCGTGTGTCGGATCGCTACTAGGCCGTACTTCGGTCCAATCAGAAGCTGCCACGAGGATCCGAGGGGTGTCTCCTGCGAGGGTTGTCGGCTGCCTATTGGACCTCGGTCTCGGTCCAATCAAATGGTGACACGGCGAACTTCGGTCCAATCAGAGGATGACACGTGGAGGCCTCGCATGCGAGGTGACGTGTCCAAGGAGTGACTCAGCGAAATTTCCCGGTTTTCAATATTTTCTTGATTTTTGTGCCAAAAACTTGCGAAAATCATAACTTTCGCATACAAGCTCCGTTTTTGGCGTTCTTTATATGCACACGTAGGTAAAATCATACTCTACGAGTTTTGTTTAGACTTCGTCGGCCGGTTTTGACTTTATTTTTAATATTATTATTTTTAACAGACCGGGACAAGAAAATCCGTTAAAAATTCATAACTTCTTCATCCGATGTCCGTTTTCGTCTGTCTTTTTACCGTTGTGCTACTTTTGACGAGACCTTCGATTCTTGTTTAAGTTGCGTCGGCTAAATATCGATCAATTTATATTTCGAATTTTTAGTTGTCTACTGCTAAACCGAAACTTCGAAAATTCATAACTTCCTCATACGAAGTCAGATTTTGGCGTTCTTTTTATGAACGTTCTTGGTTTAACATATTCTACAAATTTTATTTAGATTGTTAAGTCTAAAAAGGCTTTTATCGAAAATTCTCTTTTTACACTGAACAATGTTATGCCGGTTTTATTGCGGATTTTCGATTGGTCATAACTTCTTCGTTATAACTCGGATTTCAGTGTTCTTTATATTTTTGGAAACCTTTTTACAATCTCTACCACTTGGTTCATCCCAATTATGATTATTGATCAATTTATTTTTGACCAAAATTTGTCTGGTGTCACACCTTGGATGATGATCATGATATGGTTATTGATCATAGTCCACCAAATTCTCCAGGTAATAATCCTCCTCGACCTCGACCTCAATCATGAAATCCACATGCACCTCCTCGAGTATCTCATCCCCCTATTCACGCTCCTTTTCCATCATCTACCTTTCTTCCCCAAACCAATGATGCCAAAAAGGGGGATAATAGTTAACAAATCAATGATCAACAAATGGTGATGATTGAATTAACTCCATCTCAGCCTGGAATATCTAAAGCTGGAAGGGTGGAAGTTGATAATCAAAAGGGAATCGTTGTAGCTGAAAAAAATGATCAACCTATCCCATACGCTGGTGAACAATTTGAGACTGATGATTATGAAGGGTTTCTTGATCTGGGATTTATGGAACAAGTTATTTTTCCTGTTGTTCCTTTGAGTGTCGTCTACCCTGATTCATATTTTGAGGGGGAGATTCATCAATGAACTAACAGTGATAAAGAGTCCGATGATGATTAGCTCAATCCTCGAAAGAAGAAAGCTAATGATGACTGTAGCTGGAAGCTCTTCTGCAGTTGGTGATCCTTCAACCCCTCCTCCTTCCAAGAAAAGCAAGCTTACTTTTGACCTGGATGACTTAGCTAAAGAATTGGATATAATTGCTAATGAAGTTAGAGAAATTATGATAGAGAATAATTCTGCCATTCAAGCTAGAAAAGAAGAACGTTGGTCCATTAAACTTGCTCATGATCTTGCTTCCGATGATGAAAGTGATGATGTTCAAAGAACTAATGTTAAAAACAAGAATATTCAGTTGTTCAACTATAATGTGGACAGACAACATAGTATTTTAGAGCTGAATGCCAGGATCGACAGAAAGAAGTTTAGAGATGTTCTGGCTCACAGATCAAAGCTTGATCCCATCATCAGGGTAAGGTGCACTAAACTAAAGAATGAGTCATTAAAGCTTCACTTGGTTAGAAAGATGAGTGAGTATGAATACATTGAGGTTATACTTGCTTGTGAGCTAGTCAAATTTGGCTACAACGAGTAGATACAAATTTAGGAAATTATTGACAAAAATAAATGTATTCATGCTTAGGAGGTGAATTTAGAAACTCAGCAGCTGCTTAACAAAGTCAAGAAGCTGAATATTATGCCATCAACTGATCCATCTAGATCATCCACTTCAGGAAGAACAGGCGCTCCTAGAAGTTCCAAGTATACCAAGTTTCTTCTTCCATATGGCACTCGCTACATCAACAACGAACTGCCAGCGAGTGTTGAACCAGTTTAGCATATGTTCATTCGAGAACTAGAACATGGTATTTTTTTTATCTTGATAGTCAAGACCACATGTGCTTTCAATGCACTGATGATATTCCCATTGCACCCACTGATCATTTATTTCATCTTCACATGGAAGGACTTCGCCATATAGAATTTGAAAGAGGATACCATGTGCTGATTTCTATTGAGCTTAGAAAAAGATTGGAAAAACTTCATATTGATGAATTTCGGTGGGTAAAGCCTAAAATTTTGAAAGAAGCTGACAAATTCTATTATGGTTCTTTTGATGAATCCTCTGAAGAATAATAGTGACATTATTAGATAAAGGAGATTGTAAGGCCACACCTTATGATTTGATGAGTCAAACACTCTATACGTTGACTGTCAATGCCAACATTAACATCAGAATCGACGTCAGTGCCTCAAGCCTTATCAGCGTCAACATGTAGATAGTGATCATATGTAATCCTTGTATATTAGGTAATTATATGGATATGTATAGAATAGATAACAAATCTAATATCTTGGTGATGAGGATCAATTCTTAGTATAGATTAGATACAATCCCTTGATTGATGGAATATACTAGTATAGTTTAGTATGTATTCAATATTAGGGTGAAACCCTAATGTAGCCGTCATGTTGACCGTCTTTGTGACAACCTATTTTCTTTGTGAAAACAACTCCTTTCTTGGTGAAAGACATCTTTGTGATTATTTCATGCTCTTTACTTTTATGTTCTTTATTTTTTTTTAAGTTAGTTTGTTCTTGTTTATTATACTTGAAGTGTATCCGATCGATACAAACCTTCACAACTATGGAAAATTATCCTAACAGCCAGAGAGACCTACTTTGGAGCTTGGAAATGGTGACTTTTCAATATCTAACTAAGATTGTAACATATCTATAGAAAGCCCTTGCTACAAAGAATATGATGTAAAATGAATCGGGTCAACCAAATTTGTTGAGAAAGTTACGAGTCTCCAAATTTGGAGAAAAATCATATCCGGACTTTTAATCTGGTCATATTTCGGATTGAGTTAGATCCTAACAGGTTTACATGCGATGCTACACAATTTTTATCATTTTGAGCCATCTTTTACCCCGTTATACATATTTAACACCAAATAACCATTACACCTTTTGTAACCTTATGTGTGTTTTTTTTTGGTGTATTGGTGTGTGGAAACAAAAATCTAAGGAGATTCAATAGTACAATCAAACGATTTAGTCATCTAATCTAACAAATGAAGGTCCTTCACTTTTAATGTATTTAATTTAAGTTTATTAGAGGAATTCACAAACACTTGAAACGTTGTTGCATGAAGAAATTATGGTTAGATAATCATAACATGAGTTAACTTAACATGTTATTGGTTGACAATAACTTGTTATTTGTTGATAGTAGTTGGAATCAAACAAACTATAAGTATGTTATTCATACTCTTGAATTGTACTACATGAAAGTTTTTGAGCTATACATTATAGAATTTTTTATGGAGCAATAACAAGCATGTTAAAGCCAATGCATGTGTTATTCATGAATTCAAAAACATAATTAGTATTTAGTTATTGTTTTAACTAAGCTTTTTTGTATCAAGTTGGTCAATTTAGTTATTGTTTTAACTGAGCTTCCATGTATCAAGTTGGTCAATCTAAGTGGTTCATGAAATGAGGAATAAGGTGAAATATAATTTAAAAAAGTATTGTTAGCATGAAAGAATGGGATTCAAAGTTATGAAAGTGTTGTTGGTCAATATTAAAATTATTGTGAATTTGGAATAAAAGATTGAGATTAGTTACAAAGACAAAAAGAAATTGTTATATATATGAGTCATATCATGTTACAATGTTATCCTTTCTAATAAATCATATGTATAAGAATTGAAGGATATTTGGAAATGGTTAAGGCTAAGAGTAAATGGAGAATTTTAACTAGAAATATGTAACTACCAAGGTGAGTACTTGGTGACATTTACCCCAACATAAGGCACATGCTTAAATTATTTAGAAACGTTATGTTAGTTCTTTGGTTAAAGTTTTGAAAACTTATATTGATGTTTTGGTACTTGTTAACATTTATTTTGCTGTTTTCGAAAAGCTTATGGACATTTTATGACTTTGTGGTATAATTTCAAACACATAATATATAGCCAATTTATTTACTTTAAAACATAGTATATTACTATTTTTGGACTTTCTTATTGCATATGGAATTTGTGTGTGTGAATGAATGTTATTGGGGGGAGGGGGGAAGCATACTTGAGGTTGTGGATCATTGTGTGTGAATTGCATGCCAACATATTAAATATTAAATTTTACACATTATGAGACACTATGGGGAGGATACCTTGCATCACAAAGTAGTGGCCTATCATAAGGTGGGAAGCATTCTGTAACATCCAGATTTTTATAGTAAAAGTTTTCATTTTTATTTATTCAATTAAATCAGAACGTATTTATTTTATGCGGAAAATATGATGTCAATGCGTGTGCATACAGGCAACGCAAGCCTTACTGTAACGCCTGTATTTTTGGGCTTGTCATTAATGTTGATGTAATAGTCTAGGTTAACCTTTGTAACATGTTTTGAAATAATAGAAGTGTATTATTTGAGTATTATGTGTTTTGTGCTTAATTGTATGTCTTAATGTAATTGAGAATAAAAATAAGCGTCAAAATAAAATGTTAGATAAAACTTATATCTATGTATAATGTTGTAGTAGTTGGAATGAGGTTTCCGAATATATAAAGAATGTCGAAATCCGAGTTATAACGAAGAAGTTATGATCTGTCGAAGTTTCGCGACGGAACCGGCAACGCTGAATGACGTAAAAAGTGAAATTTATGTTAGAGCGATATTTAGCCCTAGTGATCTAAACGAATGTCATAGATTTCGTTAAACCAAGAGCGTGCATAAAGAGAACGCCCAAATCTGACTTCGTATGAAGAAGTTATGATTTTCTGAAGTTTCGACTTAGCAGTATGCAGCCCGAATACTCGATTTGAGACCGAATGGTTTTTAGCCGAAACAATCTAAACGAGAATCGAAGATCTCGTTAATTGTAGTGAAACGATAAAAAGATAGACGAAAACGGACGTCGGATGAAGAAGTTATGAATTTATAACAGAGTTTTCTTGTCCCGGCCTACTAAAAATAAATAATAAAAATAAAATCGAAATTAGCCAATGGAGTCTCAACGAAAGTTGTAGAGCGTAGTCTCACCTACGCGTGGATATAAAGAACGTCGAAAACGGAGTTCGTATGAGGAAGATATGAATTTTTGAAGTTTATTAAATAATTAATATATAAATTTAATTATTAAATCCGATATTATCCAAAGGGGAGTCACCGGACTTATCCTGGTTACGCCCAGCGTAAGGCTGTACGCATAGCGTACAGCGAAGCGTGACCAGCCTCGCACTCGAGTACTTCAGAGACGTAAGCAGTGACGACTTCCGAGGCGTACGCCCCGCGTAGAGCATTACACCTAGCGTAATGCGAGGCCTCAGCCTCTATAAAAGGGGTGCGAGGGCAGCCGACTCCATTTGCCAAATTCTCTTCTCTTTCTCCCGTTTTGCATCGTTTTACATACCAGAGATATCCCAAAGCCCCGGTATCATTCCCGAGCCTCGAAGCAAGTCCCGAAGCCCCGAAGATCCCAAGAAGTAAGATTCCCGAGCCGAAGCTCTGCCCGCGAGGAGCCCGATTTTTGTGAAGATCTTCCAGATCTACCGAAGAATACTACTTCTACAAGTCGTAGTGCTGTCCGATCATCTTCCGATCAAGTGAGTGTGTAGTTACTTTCTTCTAACGCATAATTATGAAGTATTTTATATGAAATATGTGTTATGTGTATATTTTGTTGTTATATATGTGAATGTATATTCACTTTCTTCTATTTCATAGATATGATTTATTCTCTATGAAATATGTGTTATGTGTATGTGTCTCATCTGTTGATTGGAATATGTATCGAATGAGAATGCTATACAGGTTTTAAACTATGTATAAAAATATATATTTTTATCTACTAATATGTTGGGTAGCAAATGGGTAGATATTTGATGTGTGATAAACAGATGAGAGGCCTCGATGTTGTTGTTGTTGTTGATCTAGTTATTCAGCAGAGTATGGATAACGACCACCGACTCTTTCTAGACAGTCTTGTGGAATGCTAGCAGGTTCATAACCTATAGGTGTTGTGAACGATGTGTTCACCGGTGTACTCTATCCCCCTCATGGTTGCCTTTAGGATATCTATTGTTGAGGAAACCCTTTAGCAGTAATGTCTGTCCCGATGAAAATCCTAGATTTGGTCCCTTGAGATAGATGTTGTTTTAGGGACATAAAGTGAGGATAACGGGAATGGGTAATCGGGTTATTGTTGGTTGGTGAAGTTAAATATAATTATTTATTGTGGGTTGAAAACCCTATATGCTCACCAGGCTCCCAAGCCTGACCCACTCAGTTTATTTGTATTACAGGTAGTGGCGCAAGGGCATAAGATGGATGAATCATCAAGTTATTTTGTTTACAAGTCTGTATATGTATATATTTGTTGAATCACGTGTAATGTTATCATTTATGCTTTTTGGTCTATATCGGAAAATGACATCCCGAATATTGTTATATAATGAAAACGCATCTCTTGATGAAATGCTTTGATAAACTTTGTTTTATCATATTCTGTTGTGGGAACAAATTCCGCAACTCTTTTAAATCAAAAGGATTTACTCTGAAATTATTTTAAAAAGCATAAATGAAATCGGTCTTTTCTGGCCGTGATTTTGGGGATGTCACACCTACCCTCCTCACGAACCAAAGAAATAGCTAAAATCATCTGTAAAAAATTGGGTAAGCACGAAGCTTAGTGAGTTCCCCAAAATACCATATAGCATAATACATACACAATACATACACATAATGGCCTTCAACATAAAGTTGGTCCGCCCCTTAGCCTTCAGCATAAAGCTGGTCCGCCCCTTTGGCCTTCAACATAAAGTCAGTCGACCCCTTAGCCTTTACCGTAAATCTAGTCAGCCCGAGTATATTGGCCTTCATCACAAATCTATTCTGCCCTCAACTCCCCACATAATATATCAACACACATATATGAGACAAACAGATAAACAGTCCAACACAACTTGCAACTAACTAAACTAGTTTAATTGCCTAATAACATACTACAATGCAACTACATCTTGACATACGAAGGATACATATTGTTTCATATATTATAGTGAGAAAAACACACTTGATTGAGGTGGAAGATCCTCAGGAGGCTAGCTCATGGGCTAATGCTTCAACTTATCCCTTTTAAATAACCTAAGTACAAATATTATTGTGCTTCACTATTCGTTTATATTTATACTATTTCCTAGATTCCTCAACAATCCCAATGAATACATCTAGATCTATCAAATAAGGAACAACTAGGTAAGATCATATTGGAGGTAGGTTTAGTTTGGTATGTAGAGTATACTGTTTGGAAATCTCACTTTAAACGCCTCACTACATCTAGCCTAGAAATCATTCATATAAGTAGATCAATCAATATTATGATTGGATCACTATCATAATAATGACTATGAACATAAATATAAGTTACACTTAAAGTGTAGTAAGTGCAAATTAACTTATGGAAATTTCTGGTGGAAAGTCAAAAGCTTCTATTCCCTTGGTTTTTAAATGCTTCAGAGGTCCGCTAAAATACTCTAAAAACTAGGGGAAAGTCAGACCAAAAAGTTGAGAAAGAACTCGGAGAGAATGGACAATGAATTGTGTGGAGAATGGCTAAATTTCGGCTTCTATATATAGCAGAGTAGGGAGGCGCGCTACATCTCTGTTCGATGATATGCCTGCCCATTTTTTCCATGTGTCATCACCTCGGTGGTCCACATCCTACCTTCTAGAACACCAGGCGCGCCATGCTACCAACCCAAGCATGATGCGCGTGTGGTAGGTACAAATCTCAATCTTCTTAAAGTCATATCTCCCATATACAAGCTCCAGTTTCGACAATCTTTATATCTACATGTAGGTATTTACAAGTTCTACAACTTTTGTTTATAATCCTTCGACTAATTCTCTTCCTATTTTAAATTTAACAGCTATGAAGATTACACTACAAAAGACCGTGTAAAATTCATAACTCCTTCATACATATTTTTTTTATTGATGTTCTCTATATCGAATGACTCATTTTGAAGAGATCTTAAACTCTGGTTTACATTATTTTGGCTAATAATCAACCAATCTAAATTTCAATTTTTGTGTCGCACACTATTGTACTATGCCACATCAAAACTTCGAATAATCATAGCTTCCTCTTACGAAGTCAGATTTGGACATTCTTTATATGAATGATTTCACTTTTACGTTTACTACAACTTTTGTTTAGATTACTTAGGCTAATAAGAAACCTATATTCGATTAACGTTTTACAACACACTTTGTCATATAGTGGTGAACGCAAAACTTCAAAAAATCATAACTTCTTCATACAAAGTCATATTTAAGCATTCTTTATATCTAAGGAAATCGTATTTATATCTAATAAATGTTTATGATGATTATTTTGGATAAAAAGTAATATATTCCTAGTTCGAATTTTATAACCAAATGGTTATATTAAATTCTACTATAGAGTGAAATCGGGGTGTTACAATTCTCCCCCACTTACAGTGATTCCGTCCCTGAAATCCTACTCTTAGCGTACCTTAAGATGACTCCTAAATGTCATATTATTAGAGTTATCGAGATCAACTTTTGATCTAGCCGATGTTGCCGCATCGATATTTATTGTAGAAGTCTGTTTTCTACCTTAGAAGTACTCCTGAATAGCAACATTATTTTCTATCATGATTTCTCTTATGTCATCAACAATTATACCCCATAATTTAGCAAAATCATTCAGATAAAAAATGAGTTTTCTTTTCTTGGAAGGAGAGGTGTTTAAGGATCACCAGCAACAGAATAACTTTCAGCTTTATCACGAGATCCCCCTGAGAAGGAAGCCTTCCTCTTTCGAGGATTGATATGATCATTATCGGACACAATGTCACTATTAGTTCCCTGAGAAATCTTCCCCCTCAAAATATGAGTCAGGGTAGACAACATTCAGAGGAACAGCAGAAACAACTTGTGGCATGATTCCTATATCAAGTAATCCTTCATAGTCATCAATCTCTGATTGATCACCAATGTGTGAAATGGGTTGATCATCATTTGTTGCATCAGCGCTTGGGATCATAGAAACAACATTTTCCTTTTGAAATTCAGCTTCAACCCTTCCAGCTTCAAGCATCTCAGGATGAGATGGAGTTGATGCAATCACTACCAATTGCATTCGCTTATCTATTTGCATTTGATGATCAGGACTCACTTGATTATTCTCCCCCTTTTTAGAAGCATCAGATTGGGGAGGAGAACCATGAGGAGTGTGAGGAGGGGAATGAGATGGTGGAGGAGGTGGAGGTGGATTTGATGATGGAGGTGGAGGTGGAGGAGGATTACCGCCTGGAGAATTTGGAGGAGTATCTCAAATAACCATATCATCAATATCATCATCACCCAAAGCCATAAATCTCTTCATATCAGCCACATCATGTTTAACTTTAGACAATCTTTCTCCTATCGATTAAATTATTTTCACTAGTAGAGAAAGTTGGGAGAGTACAGTTGTTTCAAAGTTGGAGCTTTATTCCCCCTGATAAACAGTAGCAGTCTGAATAGGTGTTGGCATAGGAGTAACATTCTCAGCTTGAGAAGGACACGTTGTTCTTTTAGAGATCATATCTTGGATCAGTGGATTATCTTCTTTATCACTAGAGTCTTCTTCTTCATTAGCTATGTTTTCTTCTTCATCAACTCCTTCATTATCTTTAGCGTCTTCATCATTATCTTCCTCATCATCATCCTCTTCTTCAAATTCAGAGGATTCAACCATATAGGCTTTGTCAATCCATTTTTGCATCCTTATAGTAATATGCAAATCATCTTCAGTAGGAGCACTGTTGATGATCTTTGAAGAGAGAGAAGGAATGGGAATGGAGATCCCATGATTTTCAAAATAGCCTTCATCACAAGCCAAGATCAATCTAATCCAAAGAGGATAAGGAAGATACATTGGCTTCTTGTTCCCAGTAATGAAATCAATCATCTGATCAAGAAAGAATTGAGCAAAATCCAGTCTTTTGTTGCACACAATAGAGAAGAGATTCAATTGGTCCAAGATCCAAATATTGTGTCCAAGGAACTTGCCAATAACCCCTTGAAAGTACTTCCATTCTACACCAAAATACTAATGAAGAGTGTGATTTTATGTGTCACGAGTGGTGCCCTCGAGATTAAAATTGTACCCTAATCTTTTACGAAGGGACTTGCACTTTTCTTCTGAGGGAGTTTTAGAGTAATTTTCTAATCGAGGAAGATGAAGATCAGTTCGAAAATATTACACATCAATAGTAACCCTATATTGACCATCTCTAATAGTTCCAGTAATGGTTTGTGCATTAGAATCAACAGAGCATGAATAATAGAACTCACATACGTGTTTAGGGAAGAATGGCTATGGGAAGTCACAAAGGGTGTATCGAATAGGGTAGCTTTTAAGATAGTTGACGAAGTCTTCAGTTCCTGAGTTCATAAACAGCTTTGGGTTGTCATCAGAGAACGCCACATTGTTTGCTTGAATGATGATGGGAGAATCAGGGGCATGATGACCTTTGACAACTTTAGCGTTAGGGGCAAACTCGTAAAGAGGCTTTGACATGGTGAGAGCTTTAGGAAGATGAAGGTTGAGAGAGCCTTTTTTCGGGAGAGAAAACCAATTGCTTGAATAGCTTGTAAAAGTGACCTAGGACGAGATTTTGCCAATTTATACCACAAAGTGTCTTCCTTTTTACGTAATCATGATTGAAGACATCTTCGCCGTAAAAATATCGTATCACAAGATATTGATTGAACCTTTAATCGTCATCCAAAAATTACCATTGAGATGAGGAAATTACATCGGTGAGACATAACATCAACGATAATGGTTATCAGTAGAAGCATTCAATGTATCAAAATTGCAGCTTGTAAATTAGTAAGTTTGTGAAGTCTCTTGATAGTGTGGACTTAAACTACCATTCACTGACATAGTATTATGAGATCTCATCAGCATGCGGTTTCATATGTTGACTCGTTAATAACTTTTATTAGAAGAAAAAGGGTAAGAGTGGTATGATGGGTGTGATAAGCTGTGGTGTTTTAGCTTAATCATAGACATAGATTTGTCAAGCTCTCATTAGTGTATGGTACATTACACTGAATCACAAGGCTTTAAAGAAGAAAGTAATGAGAGAATGGATTATTTCAGTCATGCTGAGGTGGAATCAGCATGAATCATCAACAGTGATAACACATCAACAAGAAATGGTTTAATCCTTGCATCATAGAGTTAGTTACAGTCTTGAAGCAAAGATTCACCATCAATTCATTATGGTACCATGTCATACCTCAGACTAGGAGGCCAGCGACATGAATAATCCTTTGTCATTTAAGGATGAGACAATTAACTCTTATACTGATGACTATGCAATCGAGGTAAGCCATTGGGTTATGCTCAATGTTTGAGCAAAACATGAGACTTGATGCATACGAGAAGCATGCTTCCAGGGACAAAGTCAGTTAAGATAGTTAACTAAGAATAAACACCAAGCCTTTTTATCAATTTTTTATTTGGACTAGGAAATCTCACTTAGAAAGTTTAGATGATGCTAGACAATCAGCATGAGGGGGTGAATCAATGTTCTCAGCAAATGGTCTCGTTGATAAGATACTTAGAGAGATTTATGCACATACAGCAACATGCTTCTAGGGACAATGATTTATAAATTGTTACATACTTGGCTCATGAATTGCCATCGTCAAATCCTTTTAAAAATGGTACAAAATAATAATATAATTAATATAAAAATACAAACAAAAGAATTAGTCAAACAAGAAAATATTCTAGAAGTGATATTTTTACAACTTTTTCAGAAGCATGATAAAGACTCAATCCACCAAATCTTTTAAATTAAATGGCCATAAATGAACTTCCATTTTCTGATATATCTACCCATTGACACTATCTATAAAAGAGAGCAAACAAGATCAGCCACATCAAACAAAAACACAGTTCATAGTAAACACACACACACACACAGAGGGAGAGAGAATGCCTTTAATCATTGAGGTTTTTCATATTTATTCCAAGCTTCATGTTCACCAAGAACAAGAGAAGGATATGAACCAGTCTTTGTAACCAACGATTTAAGAGGATCTAATACTTGTAAGCTTCATGTTATGAGAGCCACCAAGAAAAAATTCGAAGGTTCCACTCATTATGATCCTTGAAGGAAGAGAAGGTAGGACCACTGTCTTGTTAAAGACGACTCTGGATTTCATAAGGGAGTTGGTGTTGCTGTAAGAGCATCTATGAAAGTAGATGTGTTATGTTACCTAACTTCACCTCATCCCATTACAATAGAGATATGATGTTCAAGAAGGAAGAGATATGTGTCCAGAAGAACACATTTTGGCACATTTATCCCTTATCTAGTCACATCAACAGGATGCAACTAGTCAATCAGTATGAGCATCAGCATCAGGGAGAGAATTGTTGGAGCTGAAGAAAATATGCAGAGCCAACTTCAACTAGCTTTACTAGGAAGGTGCTACATTCAAGGAATGACACGCTGATCCTTTCTAAAGTAACAAATCATATAGATTCACTATAGATAGAAAAGAGCATGCATAGTCAAAAGTGTTGTATTAGATGTCTAAGCCCATCACTATTATTGGTATGTACTTGACTCGAGAGTAGCATGACCCATTTGGGTTGCATATCATCAGGACAATTTGTTAGGATAGACTCTTGAGAGAAGGTTATGTATGATTTATTAATATATTATAAGTTCTAATATATTAATATGAAATCATATGTTTTAATTAGTAGTGATCAAGAATTAATTTGGAATTAATTTAGTGATCAAAAGAGACTAATTAAATCTATGGGGAATAATTAATTAGTTATATTTATATGTGTTAGGCTTATGATCCATGTTGGACCAAGTTTATGTATGGATACATAAAGAGTTGGGCCACATGAACCATGGATCATAACACCCATGGGTATGGATTTTGGTTATACCCACGACCTTTAGAATTCAACATATAAATATGTTACTTCATAGCCAAAATCATGACTAATGTATTCTTGGAGGATATGGATGATTTTGGTGTGTATAAATTCTCTCTCAAGTTTCATCTTTTGCCCACTATGTGTTGTGACTTCATTTGAGGCTACCACACTATTGGGGCTATGCTCTTTAGGCCAAATACATCAAGACTTCAAGTTACATAAAAGGTATGTTACTCTAAGTAGTATCTTATATGGTATATGACAATTGCATGCTAGTTATAGGATTAATGCCTTGGAAACCATTTGCATGTATAATTTGTGAAAACATAGATCCAAGGTATTTAGGGTTGTATGTGCACCATAGGATGTTGTAGTATACTAAAACCCATCAGTGGTATCAGATCCTAGGCTTGTTTTCAATTATACTTGATGCAAATTGCTGAAAAAATCGAATTTTTTGCTGTCTGGACAGGGGACTCGATGAGTCCATTGATGGACTCAACGAGTCCATGTGTAATCTCATCCAACTCGTCGATTTGGTTCTTGCGCTCGGTGAGTTAGAACCGTGACAACAAAATTTCGAGTTTTTTTTGGCCTGTTTTGGATTAGAATCATTACCACAAAATGTTTTTGTTCATAAAATTTGATTTTGTTGTTATGGTAATGATGATTCTCATCCAATTAAAGGATAATTGTCATAATTTCAAGATTTATATTATTTTTATATTCATGCTAATTTCTTGAAGATTGATGATATTAATTATCTTGTTCTTATGAGTTAGCTTAAATTAATAGAAATATTATGTGATAATTTGTTTTTGATTCAAATTAATCTAAATGTTGTTCATAAAATGTATTTTTTGTAACTTGTCCTCAAGTTATATGAAAAGTCTTATTTATGATTTTTAAAACTCATAAGATTTCCATACGTTATGAAAATGAAGAGTCTCATTTTTTAAATGCTTTAAAGTCTTCAGTTGAAGAGTTTTTCCATTAAAACTACTTTAAACTCATAAATTATGGAATTGAAAAGTTTTTGAATTGTTCAAAACTTACCCTCAAGTTTTGGAGTTTGTAAAGTTTCCCCCATGCATACTTTAATTCCAAGTTAAATCCTTAGAATTTTAAAAAGTTAAAATCCAACCCTTATACTACTATAATATTAATAGTTAATAGTTATATATATATATATATATATGTGTGTGTGTGTGTGTGTGTGTGTGTGTGTATAAGAACAAAGTCAGTCTTACCGTTAGTTGGCCTCAGTCACGATGTCGATCTATAAGGGGGATATAAGGTTACTGCCTATAAAATGGCAGTTTAATGGGTGGCCACTCTCACCCACCGCTTCCTTGACAGGTGGAGGGTCGTTAGCCGAACGGGTTTGACAGGACATTAATTCTCCCTTCATTAAAAGTATAATGATAAATACTAAGTAACTAAACACTTATAAATTCCCAATCTTAGTTACTTAGGAAAATGTGAATTTGGTGCTAACCCATGAAATTGCACTTTGTACCTTACCAAGTCGTTGGTGAAGCGTGTGTAGGTAACCGACACACTAACATGGACTAGTAAGAGTGGAAAAGGGTAACTTAATGTTTATCATAGATTGATGGAGCGCGTATGGGTAACCCGCACATCAATTAGGTGATAAAAATTAAGAGTACTAAGTTAATTTGCATTGTTATTCAAACCTTGTTTGTGATCCTCGGTATCCCAGTCACAAACTTGAGGGGGCACAACCGAGATTTAAACATGCCATTGAAACGTTCAATGAATCTCAAAAGATCTAGGAGTTTCAATTCACTTATGACATAAAATTCTTTTTCATTTTTCGTGGTGGAAATTGGTAAATCGTCATTTACCTACCTTCAAATATTGTATAGTTTGGATTACGACATCCCTCTTCCAAGTTATAAAATATTGTGTTGGGTCCTAGCCTTGATATTTCATATTGGTTGTTATATTAAGGACTTAAATCAACTAATTTGAATTTCTCCCATTTTAGATGTCTGGTTCAGAAAACTATGATCTTCCCAAATCTCTTGAAACAAGATTTCCTAATGAAGATGATGTCTCATGGTTGGATCATGGAAATCATACTTCACTTCCTCTACCTCCTCCAATAATTCTCCCTAACCCACAAGTTTAAAGACTTGAATAGTTGAAGGTCACTCAAGCCCTATTGGCAAGTCTATGTGCACTCACATCTTAGAGATAAAGTCACGTATTGACAAGTCGGGAGAGTTGGGTGTCAAAGTATTGAGGAAGTTGGATGTTGACTAGGTTCTTCAATCACTACCTAAGTTACATAGTGAGTTCATTTAGGACTACTATATGACGGACCATGACATGATCCTTAATGATCTTACCTATTTGCTTGATGCTGCTGAATCAGTAATGATTTGGAGCACTGGTAAAGCAAATTTTATTGGAAGATCTACTTCTCAAACTTCCATGGACATTGACAATGGTAACATTAGAAGTCCAGAAAAGCTTTATCTTCCCAATGTAAAAGGATCGTCCATGGTCAAGTCATTTGACCCAATGGTAAAGAGAAAGGCTAAGTCTGAGATTGTCCCATGTACCATTCCCAAAGAGTCCATATGTTTCTTTTGCCAAGGGAAGGGGCATTGGTTGCGAAGCTGCCCTATTTACCTAAAAGATCATAAGGATGGTAAAGTCAAAAAGTTTGACTTTACTTCGGGTAAAGTCTACTATCTAACTCTATTAAGTTCCTATTTGGAGATTATTATTACATGATGTGACTAGGCCACATTTTGATTTTTTATAGAATTGAAAAAGGAGAGGAAGCTTAGAAGAAGAGTATGATGAATTTGATCGCGAAGATGGATTTCGATCGCATGATTCGAAGATCAGAATTTTGAGCTGTTGCTTAAGAGTTATGATAGATTTCTTAGGAATAGATAACAACATTGTTTTCATACGCATTTGCATTGTAAGGATAAGTTTTTCCGCAAGTTTTAAAATAAAAGAAAAGTTTTGATTTTATTTATTTTAAGTATCTTTACAATGGAAGTTGTGAAAAATTGTTGTTTATGTGATTCCATTGATAGCAATATTGGAAAATGGATTTGATTCTTTCGTTTGTGGTAGTGTCATAATTTACCAAATAAGGAAAGATTCTCATCACCCAAGTTTCAGTTGGATAGAAACTTGGAATCATGCAACTTGTGTGATGAATGAGACTTTTCATCTTTAGAAAATTAAGACTAATTCCTTGTTCACATGTATATGTGAGTCAAGTGAAGGACTATAGGATCAGGTACACTTAGTTGTGCGCTGGTCAGGTCCACCACAAAGATCGATAATGCTATTCGTCATGATTTACTAAAGTTTAGTAAATATGGTCGTGCTTACAAGTTTAAGTATAATTCTGAAACATTGGAAAAGTTTCAATGTATGGCAGGACGAATGAGAATAATCAAATTAGGCAGAAAGATAAAAGTTCCTTCAATTTGGAAAGATGGGAGTGTACTTGAGTATCTTGTTTATGGTTATCTTAGTGATTATGAAACCATATCACAAATTGATCCTCTAAGGTCATCTTAGTGCATTTGTTTGACTAAGAAGAGGAATCGTGAATTGTTGAATTGGTTAAATCAAAAAGATGAATCATACTTTGTTCCAAAATTGAATCTTAGAGTAACACTCCAAGATTTTAACCTTGAGTGACATAAAGAAAGGTTTAAAACACTTGTCAAATGTAGAGTAAAATGTTTTCTTACTCTTGTACATTTGAAATTGGTAAGTTGTGATGTTTTGGATAAAACAAAGACCAACTAAGATCAATTGTGTGAAGTGTTTATCTTGATAAGTATCCGCACAAACTCTTGAATATTTGATTTGTCAAGGAATGGTTCTTGACAAGAAAATATTATATGTCAAGAGGTCAGTGGGAGTCTTGGAAAAGTTTAAAGAACTAATCAAGAATAAAATCTGTTGTTTATCACTAGCACACGACTTGAGGTTTATAGCCTATCGTTGTTGACATATTCTTGTTTCTATGCCCATTCCAGTTAAAGTTGACTCTGCATGTGAATTCTATGAGTTCTCAGCTGTTTGCATAATTACTTGGAAGCAATGGTAGGCCCTTGTGCTGCCAAGTGGAAAGAAGTTAACATTGCACAAGTTCAGTCCATATGAGTTTGGATTTGTCACTAACCTTGTCTTGTGATTATGGTTATGACAAATTCACATGGATAGGAACACATACACCATAAAAACTAAGTGTCATAAGGTTTCTATCCGATTCATGAAAATGACGGTGAGGAAACGCTTTCGATAAATAGATTTTAAGCAGATAGCAATTGTGATATTTGCATTCTCAAAGTCGTCAGTGGAGCGTGTGTGGTTAACCGGCACACTAACATGGACTTGTGAGAAATGGAAAAGGTCTGAACAATTGAGACTATGATTACGACATCCCTTTTCATAGTTCTAAAAATTGTTTAGACACACATGTGAGATATCTAAGGAAAGGTGTATGATTTTGATAAAGTTTTATCAAAGCATCTCGTATCAGAAATATGAACTTTGGTAAGAAAGTCAATAAAGTATTGATTTCTAGAAGTCCAACAGATTTCTAGATACATGTCAAAGCTAACGGGAGCATAAGTGTTATGCTGATAATTATCATGTTAGTGGGAGCATGATTATTATGTTTAGTATTGCAAGTTAGCAATGTTAATTATAGAAAACAAAACTTTCAATTGGGAAAAATTGTTTTGCTATAATTAAGGGAGAGGAAATTATACTTCATTTCAATTCTAAAAGCCTAGATTGAGATTTTAATCATCTTCAGTCAAGGATATATATATATATATATATATATATATATATATATATATATATATATATATATATATATATATATATATATATATGAATTTTATGTTGGAACGGTTTAACATAAGGAAATTCTATATATATTGCATTCTCAAAATTCGATTATGATTACGGCAACCCTCTTCATAGTCGAATTATGAAAACTTGGTAAATAAAAAAAATATTATAGCAAAAGACTATTCTAAGATCATGTCTTTATGTGAGACACCATGAATCGTGTCCCATATGCTTCAGGTATAGGATCGATTACATGTGCTATAATATTCATCCGTTCTAAATTTTCCAAATGCCTAGGTCATTAAGAGGAAAAAGGACTAGAACTGGATATGACTAAAATGATTAAGCAATTGTCGAGGATAATCTGAGGTTTACCAAAGATTGGTTGCTCATGGACAATTGGAAGTATAGTGTTAATTTTGAAAGGACCATATTGACATTGTAAAATCCATAAAATTTCCAATAAATTTAAACTTTTCAAAAACAATCCAAATCCATTAATTATTACAAAAAGGTTTTCAATTAGTTTATTATCAGAGTATCCCAAAAACATCAGCATAAGAATGAGGAGCGGTACAATCACGCCTTCGCTTTGCCACGATCTCCTGATGTACCTGAAACAATACACTGAAACTGTAAGCTCGAAAACTTAGTGAGTTACCCCCAAAATACCCACACATACAACCATACACATACAGTAACAAAACAACATACTATGGGTCTAGTCAACCATCAGGTTGGAATACCCCTGGCCCTCAACCATCGGGTTGGAATGCCCCCGGCCCTCAACCATCGGGTTGGAATGTCAACGTACTATGAGTCCAATCATCCTACCAGATGGAATACTCCCGGCCCACAACCATCAGGTTGGAATGCCCACACCTCTATACCTACAATAACTACTATGGGTACAATCATCCTTTTGGATTGAATACCCCAGGCCCTCAACCATCAGGTTGGAATGCCAACATACTATGAGTTCAATCATCTTACCGGGATGGAATACACCTGGCCCACAACCGTCGGGTTGGAATGCCCACACTCCTACATCTATTCTAACTACTATGGGTCCAATCATCCATCAGGATAAAATAGCCCAGGCCCTTAATCATCGGGTTGGAATGCCCACCTACTATGAGTCCAATCATCCTATCGGGATGGAATACTCCTGGCCGACAACCATCGGGTTGGATTCCCCACATACTATCAATCAGACATGCACACCAATATCAGATAACCATATAACAGTCTAAACCGACATACTAGGGTCCTATCACCCTCAGGATGGAATACCCCACAACTAGAAAACAATCGTGTGCATATATAATAGGTAATCTCCTACCAACATACAGACAGTCAGACCTAACTATAGGTCACGAAGCATAACCGCTTCCACTCTACCAAAATACCAATCTAACCAATCATACCAGCATAACAACCATCCTATCTACTAGGATACAAAGCAATCAGATCACAGTGTAATCTATCACAAATACAAATCAAGGGCCGACCTTGGTGCCTTAGACCCTTGAGTATAGTGAGGATAACTCATCTTGCACTTGTCGAGCTAGAGAGACAGGATCAAAACTCCCGATCACCACCACGAACACCACCACCTATTACTCCAATGCATGGTTGCAGAAACCGCTAATCGGTGAACTAGCGATTAGGGATTAATCGGCTGGGCAGAGATTAATAGGGAGATTAATCGGGGACCATTAATTATTAAGAAAAATATTCAAAAAGTTATAAATCTAATATTAATCCTACAAAAAAGTGATTAATCGGCGATTAGGTCCGATTAGGTCCAACTTTGACCTGCGTTGACCAAAACCGATTAGGCCCGATTAGGTCCGATTAATTCCGAATTTGACCTATATTGACCAAACCCGATTATAGTGACCAATTAGCAATAAATCTCATCGGTGGAGGTCCGATTAGCGATTAATCGTCGATTAATCGACCGATTTGGCCGATTTCTGCAACACTGCTCCAATGAAACCATAACCATCAGAACCCAAATTACCAACATACCCTTGAAAGTCAACTATTGGTCAAAGTCTCAGTCCTGGTCAAAGTCAACCTTCCTGGTTGACCCTACTCGTCGAGTCAACCTACTGACTTGCCGAGTTCACTTACCTTTGAAACCCACCATACACGAATCGACTCGCCGAGTTCCCAACCGACTCGCCGAGTCACTACGCGACTCAGTGCCTGAAACCCTAGACCAACTCGCCGAGTTCACTCGGAACTTAATCGAACCAAACCCCGACTCGACTCGCCGAGTCATCTCCCGGACTCGCCGAGTTCATACGGGTATTCTCATAATCAAAAGATACAGAGCTACTCCTTTGCTCCAAATAATAGATTTTGGTCCCTAGAGTGCATTAGCAACATAAAGTTGCTACCTTTACGTGATTTCATGTCCCATAATTCAAAAACCAAGCTAGAAAGGAACTTAACTCATGGGGGATGGCTTTTGCATAGCAATTTAAAGGGCTTTCTGCATATTGGATCCAAATAGAACTCAGATCTGGAGTTTCAACTCCATATCTAACTCATGCACCAAAATGTCATCATATTATCCCCAAACAAACCCTAAAACTCCATGAAAGATGGATCTAGATTGCTTCCAAGGACTCTCACTTACGATTTAGGGTTTCTAGATCTCAAAAGGGTAGTAAGGGGGTAGAGGGGTGAACAATAGATCCTTTAAATAGGGTGTAAACCCTAAATCTTAGGGTTTTTCTCTTCCCAACACTAACTCGTCGAGTACAGCCGCCGAATCGGCGAGTCAGGCCACTTAATCACGTGCTCTTCACACGCTCCGACTCGACGAGTTATAGCTCCAACTCACTAAGTCCACCCTCCTATTTACACTCTACACCCCTGAACTCTTGCTTCTGAACTTGGGATGTTACAGACATATTCTGAGAAGAGGCAACTCTTGTTCAGAAGTGATAGTCAAAATGGGAATGTGGAAATGTTTCCATAGGAGGAAGATATTCGTTAAATCTGTGTAAGATTAGAAAAACTTAATGCAAGAAGGATGTTTAAAGGAATGTAATATGAATTTGAGACTTCGTTTCCATGGAATTGATCTCTATTGGAATACTCTGTAATGATTGTTGACAAGTCTTTGTGCATAGTCATTACAAGAGGATCAATGCATATAAGTTTAGAATCTAACAGATTTCGATAAATGGTAAGAATTTGGAACTCTTACATTTACGATAAGGATTTGGGATTGTGAAATGAGCATCATTAGAATCATGTTCAATTGGTCTATTTCACAAAGAAAGGATCATAGACAAACATAGTGTGCATACTTGGAGTATGTTATAACTATTGTTTGGACAAACATACTGTGCATGCTTGGAGCATGGCATGGCTATTGTTTTAATTCAAGTATTAAGTTGATAAATCGAAACATTATACAATGAAAAATGCGTAATCAATATGGTGTTTAAATAAAAGGTGTTTTATTTACTCTCAAAGGTGCTTGGGGCAATATAGGATTAGTATTATTCTCGTGTTTCAATTTGCATGTTTTAACTTCCTAAATAACTAGGTTATTCAAACTCTCCACAGTCAATCATACTTTGGAAGTAGGTATGAGGCTAGACTGTCATGAATGGGTCTGTAGTTTGTCTAGGTGGCCTAGACATAGTTGAAGTGTTCATGAGTGCTCCAGGAATGAGATTCGAGTATCAGATTAAACCCATGCTCATTGAAACACTTTATGGATTTTATAACGAGTGATCATGAGACGATAATATCTTATATTCTTCAAACCAAGAGATATGAGTTGCAGTCTACAAGTCGGTTACATATTGATTATGTGAAAACGAACCAGTAACTTGGTGTTATAAAACACATTTTTGTGTGTGATTTGATAAGTATATAGAGCAAGCATATGAGTCGAATTTTATCCATTCCTTTTAACCTTAGAGGGATAAAAGCGATATATGTGGGCCCCTCGATGATTTAGTGATGAGAAATGTAAGTGCTCGGCCGGGCATGGACTGATTTGATTTGTTCAATTAGTCAGTCGTCATAAATCGGAAATTAGGAAACAACAAATGGACAGAGAGAATGATTATAATCCATGTCTCAGTCCATATGATATCTAGAATGGAGGAATATATGATTCCTTATCTAATGGAAAAGTCATTGACTAGGTCAAAGTTCGACAAAGACTTTTAAGAGCTACGATTTAGTCGGGTTTTGGAGTCATACTTGCAATATTAGTTCTAGACTTATCTAAGTGGGAAACTGTTGGATTAAATATCTAAGCCCATAACTATTATTGGTATGTACTTGAACCGAGAGTAGCATGGTCCATTTGGGTTGCATATCATGTGGTTAATTTGTTAGGATAGACTCTTGAGAGAAGGTTATGTATGATTTATTAATATATATTATAAGTTCTGATATATTAATATGAAATCATATGTTTTAATTAGTATTAATCATGAATTAATTTGGAATTAATTTAGTGATCAAAAGAGACTAATTAATCTATGGGGACTAATTATGGTAATTAGTTATATTTATATGTGTTGGGATTATGATCCATGTTGGACCAAGTTTATGTATGGATACATAAAGAGTTAGGCCACATGAACCATGGATCATAACACCCATGGGTATGGATTTGGGTTTTACCCATGACCTTTGGAATTCCGCATATAAATATGTTACTTCATAGCCAAAATCACGATTAATGTATTCTTGGAGGATATGGACGATTTTGGTGTGTACGAATTCTCTCTCAAGTTTCATCTTTTGTCCATGATGTGTTGTGACTTCATTTGAGGCTTCCACACTATTGGGGCTAAGCTCTTAAGGCCAAATACATCAAGAATTCAATTTACATATATGGTATATGACAATTGCATACTAGTTATATGATTAATGCCTTGGAAACCATTTGCATGTATAATTTGTGAAAACATAGATCCAAGGTATTTAGGGTTATATGTGCACCATAGGATGTTGTAGTATACTAAAACCCATCAAAAATTTATTATAATAATGTACAATGTATACTTCTTTGGTAAAATCGAAGTTAAAAGAAATTTTCAAAGCACAAAATTAAAATAAACTAAAACTGTAGCAGCTTATGTTTAGAAATTTTAAAGTAGCAATGCATAAAATCAAAAATATAGAGTAGCATTGTCTAAACAAATAAAATCAAACCATATAAATCGTCTATAAGGTTATTATAGATTTTATTTTATTATTCTCATTCTGTCAGAATGTTGTCGGGATGTATATTGAGTTATATTCTGTAAGAATGAAAATGAGTGAACAACGATGCGTGAGAACAAAAATGAATAAGAAATAGTGAGAATGCATGTAAGTGACAATAATTGTGTGAGGTTGAGCGTATTCACATTACTAAACAACTTATTATTTTAGTAATTTTCAAAGAATAGCATCGTCCACACGTCTGCACAATAGTTGTCCATCCACATTATAACCTAACTATATATATATATATATATATATATATATATATATATATATATATATATATATATATATATATATATACACTAGGCAAATGCCCGCGCGTTTCGCAGAAAGACCTATATAGTTGAAATCTTTACAAACTGTTCAAAAGTTGTAGCTTTAAACTGATAATGATTACATACAATAACATATTAAATTTAATAAATTAAGTATAATATGTTAAAAGTTAAAGTCATCACTTTATAAGTAGAAGTAAATATATTATTTTAATATTGAAATTTAATTTATTTATGGTTACACTTTAGGTTTGATATTTATTTAACCTTATTAACCAAATTATAATCATTATTAGAAAGACATTACAATTTATCAATTTTAATTATTTACAAAAATATTTTTTGGGTTGTTTAAGTTAAACTAAAATTTATATTTAAGTTGACCATGTAATATGATATTTAAATTAATAATTTAAGTATTTTATACAAATTGTTCAAAATTTATAGCTTAAAATGATAATGGTTTATATCCAACAATATATTAAAATTAATAAATTAAGTATAATATGTTAAAAGTTAAAAACATAACTTTATATGTAGAAGTAAAGATATTTTTTAACATTGAAATTTAGTTTATATATGATTACACTTTAGGTTGATATTTATTTAACCTTATTAACCAACTTATAATCATTTAGAAAGAAATTGAAAAGTCATGGGAGTTTCAAATGAATGTGGTGAAAAGAAAAATACATGAAAGTTTCAAATGAATGTGGTGTATGAAAAAAAAAAATGCTCCCTTTATAGTATAGTATGATATGATATGATATGATATGATATGATATATATATATATATATATATATATATATATATATATATATATATATATATATATATAATAAAAATTAGTGAGAATGCATGCAAGTGACAATACTAGTATGAGGTTGAACGTATTCACATTACTAAACAATTTATTTTTTTAGTAATTCTTAAATAATAGCATTGTCCGTCCACATTATAACCTAGCCCTATATATATATATATATATATATATATATATATATATATATATATATATATATATATATATATATATATATATATATATATATATATATATATATATATAGAGAGAGAGAGAGAGAGAGAGAGAGAGAGTTAGGATCATATATAAACCTTAATTATTGTGTGAATGTGTGACTAAATATGGTCAAACCATTTGATAATGATATTTTTGTATTTTCACAACAATTGGTCATATTATCCCGAAATAACAAACCCATAAATATGGAAGGAAATTGAATAGACGTTACAACTTTTACATCTTCATATTAATCAGATATAATCTTCTTTACATTTTTCTTAGATTAATCGCAGATAACACTTTTTTATATGGTTGTCATCCAAAATGAATATCAGAAAATCGTCTTTTCTAGATATTATTAGCATGACTGTTTTTTTAGGAATATTTGTTTAAAATCAATTTTGCAATCACCAAGATCCACCAAATTGAATATATGAAAAATATCGAATGCAACGCAATAAAAAATTACTTGTACTTTATATTGTTTAACAAATTTGTAATTAATTGGAAATATTTTATTTCATTTGATTATTCGTTTATGTGAAAATAATTATGAATTTAGGATTTCGTTTGATAATTATGTATTTTAGCTGACACATTCTTCAAGAATGTGTAATATATTAGTAATTTTAAAAGAAGAATACGTGAATATATGCAATTATATTCTTCTAGAATATCACATTCTTTAAGAATGTGTACAAGAATGTGTAGTATATTAGTTTTAAAATAATAATACGTGATTGTTTATATGCAATCATATTTTGATAGAATATGTTTATAGAGATTATTTGTCATTATATTCTTAACAAATTTGTTATTATCTATAAGTTGTTGAAAATATTTTTATGCAAAAAAAGGTTTGAATAATTAATTAATAAATTCTTGAAGAATAGATATTGTATTATAAACACATTCTTAAAGCATATAGTACGTGTATCATATTTTTTTCATAGAAAGAAAAAAAAAACATATACGTTATGTATACCAAATGTATTCGAGACGACTATTATTAAAACATTAAATATTTCCAGATTACTAGCCCATCTTAATTTAAATTCCTACATAATGACATAGTTGTCTTGTAAATGATTTTATGAGTAAATTAATTAAATTAATTCTTAAAAACTAATTAATTCCACAATCATTCTTAGCCATTAGATTTTTCTAATCCAACGGTCCATATTTAGTCATACATTCACACTATATTTAGGTTTATATTTAATCCTAACCCTATATATATATATATATATATATATATATATATATATATATATATATATATATATATATATATATATATATATATATATATATATATATATAAGGTGTTGTTTGTTTTTTTTCTCAAAAATCACTTTTGACCACTTATTGTTGCGACGTGCAACACTTGGTACTTCGTAGCTGTTTGTTTTTCAGAAGACTTTTAACTTAAAAACTGATGCGTGTGTGCTATGTGGCGTAACACTTGACCCTCTGCTTCAAACTTCTTCACACCTTACTTTAATTTATTGTAGCAGTCTGCAGAGTTTAAAAAACAAACAAACTTTTTATTACATATTGCAACCGTTTGATCCCCTCTTTTTACTACAGATGGTTGCAGAGGTGGTCCAAACATTTTTCGTTTCGTAAAAACAAAGGCCACCTAAATTTTGAAGGACCTATTTTTTTTTCTTTTGCACCATGCTTCAAATCGACTTTGGACGAACTTTGGTTTAGATCTTGATATTTTACGTCGCTTCATCAATTTTGATTACGTTTTTTCTATCCATGTCAAGATTGAGAAAGCAAGAACTTAGAACCTTTTATTCTTTCTTTTTAATGTCGACGACATGGATACTCTAATGACTTTGTTTTTGAAACACCCAATCCACATAATCATATATATTATTATTATATGTTTTATTTCACTTCCCGTTAACATCAACCACATCTATATTAATATATATCTGTATCTAATGCAAAGATTTGGCTTTTTTATATGACAACTAGGTTTTTGTATTATCAGAACACCACTTCCGCAACTGAAGGGTTTTGGTATTTCTGTTATGATTTTCTTCCATCATCTTTTTTGTTATAAAATACTTAGTTAATTTTTTACCTCCTACTTAGATGTAGATTAACAATGAAATTACGAAGCATTTGTAGATGTATAGGATATGTTTTCGTTTTTATGTTTTATGTTAAATATAATTTAATTTTGGGTCACACCTAATGTATGAATATAATCTAGTGAATTGTATTCATGCATGATTATGCATGATTATAGGTATACTAGGTATGAGACTCATGTATTATATGAGTTTATTTAACAAAAATTAAATATAAAATTTTAACAATTTGAAAAGTTTGAATTTATAAAAAAAATGAGAAGTTTTTTGAAATATTAAAATTAATGAGGCTTTAATGTATTGAATAAATACCTTACATATATTGAATACATTACATATATTGAATACATTACATAAGAAAAATGAAAAAAAAATTGAATCATAAAATTAATGAGGTTTTAATGTATTGAATACATTATATATATAAACATTTTCTAATAAATACCTTACATATATATATATTACCTTACATATTAAATGTGAAATTTTAATTTAATAAAATGAAAAATACAATAAAATGATAAGTGGAAAATAAAAAATTTAAAAATTCTAGAAAATATCATGTGACAAAATGAAGTAGAAAAGGACATGTGACAAAAAAAACTTTTATTTATTATAGTAGATTATATGGTTATAATTATAATCGTAAATAAATAGAATATACAATGTATATGGGTTTTGAATCTATGCATAATTATAGATATATTATGGTTATAATTATAATTATATAATTTATATGGGTTTTGAATTTGGAATCATGTCCAATGATATATACATTAGCAATTAAAATAAAAGTAAATAACAAATTAGGTTTAGTGGCCTCTCATTTGTAGTTGAAAGACGGAGAAATATGTTTTATTCATTAATGATTATAATTTTATGAATACATATCAATACAAATGTATTTGAGAAAAAAAAATCAATTATAGTTATGTATGAATACAAAATCTTATTTTTTACGTGATTTTAAACATTTATAAATATAATATTTATTATTATAAATTTATAAATTCAATTGTAACATAATCATGATACATACTTATAAAGCTAACATTTTTTCTTGAATCTCATGCATTTGCAATCTCCTTTTTTAACTTCCTTTCACCACATTCATTTGAAACTTCCATGACTTTTCAATTTTTTTACAATAATATTATAAATAAGTTAAATAATGTTCTATAAACAAGAAAGAGTGTTTTATTACAATGTTGTCATCCCACATCGATGGTGAGAGTAAACAAGCGAATGTTTCCTCTTCTATAAATAAGAAAAGTTATGAAATGTTTCAAAGGGACCAAACCATGAGAACTTCCTCATGCCTACCTTTGTAGGATTTTGAAGGTATTATTTGGTGAGATTGTCTATATTGGCAAGTGTCCGGTTAACTTTTAGAATTCCAAAAATGGTTTTGAACCGGATTTTTTTAGGTTTAAGCCGTGTTTCAGTTAGAAAAAAATTATGTAGTTGGGTATATTGAGTTGAACCGGAGCTGGATCAATTTGGACCGATAAAGGAATCATTTTCCTTTCACA